>NW_022985082.1:136980-193845 GCF_010015585.1 Eremomyces bilateralis CBS 781.70
CGGCCACGCACATGGCGAGGAAACCGTTCCCGCCGCGTCATCGCCCGCTGCCAGCGCTCCAGCCGCCTCCGCAGGTGCCGCCGCCCCAGCCACTGGCGCCACTGGAGGCGGCTCGGGTCTTGGTGGCCTTGGTGGATCGAGCGGCTCGGGTCTCAGTGGTCTTGGTGGGTCGAGCAGCCCTGAGACTGGCTCCTCCGGCCTCTCCGGGCTTCTAGGTGGCTCTTCCAGCGAGGGCGGCCTCTTTAGCGGCCTCTCGTCTCTCTTCGGAGGATCCTCTGGTTCGTCCGGTCTCTCCCGCCTATTCGGTGGGCTCGGCGGCTCCGGTAGCGGGATTGGGGGCGGGTCGGGCCTGGGCGGCCTCTCGCGGTTTTCTTCTGGTTTGTTTTCCCCCTTTGCGTTGGGACGAGCAGGGTTAACTTCGGGTTTAGGATCGTCCGGTCCAGTTTCTCTTGCGCCGTTGTCGGGTGCCGCGCCGGCGAAGAAGCGACGCTCCGAGTAGAATTCCAGTTTCCTTACTGTATATAAATGTAGCTTTTGCATATGAAAATCAAGAATTGCATGCCATTGCTTTACAACAGAACGTATCCACACGATACACGAGGAAAAATCAATGCATTATTGAAGATGTGCCCGACTCCCGCTAAATAGACTCTTCCAAATAAACGCCTCACTCAAAAGCAACTCGACGTCTTTTTCGGTCCATTCGCGTGTCGGCAACGCTTGTAGGAACATCATGATCTCTTGGAAATCCATCTTCAGGAGCTTATCGGACCATTTGACCAGAAATGCCGCACAAACGTAGAGGTGGAAGTCAGAAAACCCGCGTTCCTCGGCCTATGACTTATTAGATCCGGGGTGCATCCTGCATGTTTGTATACGTACCAGGTAGGTATCCCACATCCGAATCGTGTTCTTGACACTGATCTCCCTCATTAGTAGACAATTCATCCACCTAAAACTAAACTGAATGAACTCGACGCCCTCTCTCTCCAGGTGCTTCGCGAGCGCGCCGTCTATTCTTGTGGTCAAATCCTTTAACCCAGACACCTGTCTCTGAATCCCGGGTTGCGCGAAAATATAGTTATCCTGGATCCCATCCAGCAGTTTGGTAAGGCACCAGAACGAATCCGCCTCTACCGCATCGATCACAGGCCGGGGCAGCTGTCCAGGATCCATCCCGAATTCAATCTCGTAGTCCGTGATATAACTCCCCAAAAAAGTCTGCCAGAACGGCGTGACGAGGTCGTTGATCCCCTGCACATAGCCCGACGCCGGATGTCGAATCGCCCAGACGTATAATATTCGCTCCAAGCTCCGCTGAGTAGCTTCGTAGCCATACAGCTCGAGATGCGGATTCGTTCGCGGCACATCGATACTGATCTGATGCCAAATAGCCTCGTCCAGACCGCGTCCTCTCCCCGAAGTTGTCACAGGCTGTGGTCCTGCGCCGCCCACTCTGGCAGCCACGGCGGATTCAGCGCCGAGTGTCCCCTTTTCGAACGCTTGCCGGACGCCTTCGAGGTACTCCTTGCGCTTCCGCTCGAGGACGGCGACGCGCCTTTCGGCGTTCGAAGGGAGGTAGCCGAGGAGGAGTTGCCATGACATTGCGCGGACCTCGGGAGGGATGCCGGACCAGGATAATGAGCGGAGTTCGGAGATATTGATGTTGGAGGTTTGGAGGAGGCGTTTGAATTTGTCAATCCGTGATAGACGAGAGTTGTGTGCATCCAGCTCCTTCGGTGTGGCGGACGCCGGAGGCGCCGTGTGCGAGATGAGATGGAGACTGTTTGCTGGGTCGCGGAGAATCTCTTTGTATTGTGGGCGGAGGATCTTCTGGTCCCTAGTGGATTTGTTTGCGGTAGGGTAGGTGGGGATGTCGCGTTCCAGCGCTATGTCTCCAGTATCAGACAAAACGCTCGTTCGGGATATGGTCTGACCCAGCGGCACGGATTTGATGTTCGGTGATCTAGAAGATAGTCCTCCTTTGGCGGGCGTTGACCGTTTAGTTTTCCTCCGTATGCTGGTAATGCTCGGTAAACCGAACTCGTCTTCATCATCGTTGAAGTCGAACTCTTCGTCGTCCTCGTCACCTTCGCCATTGCTTTCCGTATTCCAACTTCTGGTCGCGGCAGGGTTGAAACTAGCGTATGTTCGGCGGATCGGAGGGGAAATAGGTCCGCTACGTGAAGGTCCGGAGCTAGTCTCACGTTGTTGAGAGGCCGTCGGTGGTGTATTAGGTCGTTTGTTTCCTGATATCGATCTATACGGTCAGGTCTCGTTGTCGGCTCTAAGCAGCCATGCCTACGCTTACAAGGAATCAAACGACAGATTGTCCGCATGTGAATAGGATGCCCCGACGACCTTTCGCTGCTCCGGGGATTTTGAGGGGCTCGAGGAGTTCATGCGCCAGAATGGTGATGCGGAACTGGAGACTACGTCAGCTCGGTTCTCTTGATGTCCAAGGAAACACCCTACCTCGAACGATCTGATGCTCTCCATGTTAGCACACTGGTATGACCACTCTAAAGCTTGGATTACAGGGGATAATACGAACCAACCTGGGCCATCTCCTACAATGGCGTCGTTAGCAACAGTACATATATTGTCAACAGCAGTTCAGAGTGGACTCACCTGCTGAGGCTTTTGCTTCTTGGAAGCCATTGTGACTCGGGGCAACGTCACTACCGTTGCTCACCTTCAGCATCGGTCGCTACGATGACGCGAGGTATCGGGATCCATTCACGGAAGGGGAGGAAGAATGGTGTATCTTTGAGCCTTACCTTGCGGGATCCTTTGAGGCTCTCCGCTCTTAGGACGGTGGCGCCGTGGCGGAGATTGTGGGTTGGAGCCGCTAATGTCGGGGAGTGGGACAGCCGACGAATGGACGATGATTGGCGCTCTGACCCCCTAAGCGGCTAAGCCGCATGAGGTGGTGCCATCCATATCGGAATCTCAGGCAGCCATCCAGGTCAGGCATCCATCCAGGTCAGGCATTCACATACTGACTCAACCACGAATCACGAGATACGGAAGATGAGTCAGCCAAAACTGTCACGGGCTTCGGACCAAGTATTTTCCGCGCCGAAGAACTGCCGTAAGGCTATCAGGCGTCAGATGTCCAAATATCCGATCAGTTTATTCTCCTGTTTCCTTCATCTGGTCACTGTCACTTGTCTTGTCAAAATATATCCATCGCGTACTGGTCCTTCTCCCTTTTGTTTCAATTCATCAGAGATCCTCCCGCTGATACAGTCACTGAGTTAATCCAAGCCTACGAACCCCCAACGTAGAGCTGTTGCACGACAGCGACGCCCTGCTTAACGTGCTCAGCACACCGTTTCTCCTTCTCTCTCCCCTTTTAATTCACCATTTCTCATCGCACCATGGCTGACCATGAGGAAATCGAAGATGATCTCTTCGACGATCTGTAAGTCAACTCAGAGGTGCCATATCAGATGAATCTTTGCTTACTTTTGGCGCGTTAGTTATGATGCCGATGATGTCCAACCCAAGGCCGCTGCAACTAGTGTGCCCGCACCGCCCAAGCCTGAGCCTGAACCTACGATGCCCACACATCCTCAATCCGTCGAAGTCCCATCAGTTGATGACGCGCATATGAATGAAGGTTATGGAGGTCCAGTGGAGTTCCCCACGAATGGCCACGCGACGCATGGCGAGGAGATGGATCACTCCACAACTGCGCCGGATCACGATGACAATTATGGGCCAATCGGCATTAAAGAAGATGGGTGAGTACTTGCGTGCGTTCGTTCCAATGTTTGATGTTCCCTCCACCCTCGATCGATTTCATCACGTGCATACAGCACGTTCTCAAAGGCAAGGCGTTTGCTCTACGTCGAGGATATGGCCGATGAAAGCCGTGCATTTGGACCGTTGGTATCGGGCTATTACGTTGGCGGTGATGGAAAAGCCTCGAGTTGTTGTGGATAATGGCAGCTGTCAAGTCATTGAACACTCGGGAACGTTCAGACAGCACCTGACTCGGAGAGTTTTGATGGCAGCATCGATGTCAAAGTCTGGAACGGAGTGTGGTCGGTAAAATACATCAGCTGCGTTGCATGTGGGCATGATTTGCTCAACAAGCGCCCGAACTGGCTTGGAATCATGGGCAAGCATCTGCTTCAAGTCGCCTAACCATCAATACATCATTGGTCATGTCTCAGCAATGCGGATCAATGGGCTGGTTTCACCAGGACTGAATGATACCCTCGAATCATCATCTACGGAGTCAGCAAAGATATCAGAATCCAGCTAGTACTACTATTCACAATAGGTACATATAGCCACAATGTCGCGGACTTATTCCATGAGCGAAGAACAGAGAGATATCGATTCATCCACAGAACGTCCTCTACAGGATCCTGTTGGATATGGACGACAGTACCTAGACTCCTACCTAGACTTCGGCTAGCTTCGACCATACCATCAGTAGCAAAACGCAGATGGTTTCCTTCGGATCAAACTGTGCATTTGCTACCACGAGACAAACTATCATGAACGTTTGGAAGATCCCCGCCTTTCGGGCCAGGGCATGTGTTCAACTCTGCGGGTGGATGATGATGCATCCTCACTCTGCATACACTGGGTGGGGGCGCATAATTGTTCTATCGACGAGGATGTTCCATGGGGCTATTCACACAACACCAACCCCAATATCTTGAAGATGGAACTTTCAATGGCTTAGAAGGGACTCGATGTTGGATGACAAACTCCATGCTCTCACCTACAATTTATCCAGAGCAAACGCCGCCTTTGAGATGTCACGAGTGTTCCCCCACTGCGAATGCCAGCGGATAGTGGCATATCGGCATTGTTGTCCATTTCAGCACCATTATTTGACTTATTCTTGCTTATGATTGCCACCATTCATGTATGTGCTAACATTGTTAACAGTAAAATGTTCATCGGGGGATTGAATTGGGAAACAACAGAGAGTGAGTAGAGAGATCCTCGATCCCCATATAATCGCAATCAGCAGTCAGTTCTAACAATATCGCTCCAGAATCACTGAAAGACTATTTCTCACAATTTGGAGAAGTCACTGAATGCACTGTGATGCGTGATGGTGCCACTGGTCGCTCTCGAGGATTTGGCTTCTTGACTTTCCGAGACCCGAAGACCGTCAACATCGTCATGGTCAAAGAACATTATCTGGACGGGAAGATTGTAAGGCCGTATCCTTCTTTTGCCTAATAATTACTGACAGTTGCATAGATCGACCCCAAGCGGGCCATCCCACGTGAAGAGCAGGAACGCACCGCCAAAATCTTCGTCGGCGGCGTCTCCACCGAAGCCACCGAAGCCGACTTTAAGAACTACTTCAAGCAGTTTGGCCGTGTCATCGACGCAACGCTCATGATGGACAAGGACACTGGACGGCCCCGTGGCTTCGGATTCGTGACCTTCGACGGTGACGAGGCAGTCGATGCCTGCTTAGCTCAACCCCTCGACATTCTCGGAAAGCCCATCGAAGTCAAACGTGCCCAACCGCGCGGCAACATGCGAGATGACGACAACCAGAAATTCGGTCGACGCGGATTCGGACGCGGCGGCGGCGCGCCCCAGCACCAAGACATGTCCATGGAGGCCGGCAACCAGAACGCGAACATGGGCAGCATGCCGCAGAACACCCAAGGCATGTCCCCGGCGATGATGGCACAGTACTGGCAGAAGATGCAGCAGTACTTCGCCATGATGCAGCAGAACCTCCAGATGGCGCAGCAGCAGCAGATGGGCGGCGGGATGCCGATGGGTATGAACCCGGCCATGATGCAGCAGATGATGGCGATGCAGCAACAACAGCAGCAGCAGCAGCAGGGCCGCGGTCAGAACCCTCAGTCTCCTGGCATGAACCCCGCCGCCATGATGGGCATGAACCCCGCCATGATGCAACAAATGCAAGCCCAGGCCCAAGCCCAACAGCAAGCAGCCATGCAAGGTCAAGGCCAAGGCCCCGGCTCCGGCTCCACCCCCGGCACCCCTCCCGCCGGCCCCTCCGCCCAACTCCAACAACCCGGCGCCCCCAACCCCACCGGAACCAACGGCGCCAACCCAAACCCCTCCCGCGGCTACCCCGCCGAACCCTTCGACCAACAAAAATACGACCGCCAACAACAGCAGCGCATGCAGCAATACGGCGCCCACGGCGGCTTCGGCAGCCCCACCAGCTGGGATGGCATGTACGACGGCGACCCGCAGCCGGGTATGCCGCCTGCGGGCCCGCGGGGGGTGGGCGCGCGCGGACGCGGTGGCCGAGGAGGAGCGGGCGGTGGACGTGGCGGAATGAGTCCGGGGGGGGATGCACCGGTGCAGCCGAGTCAGGCGCCGGCGAATGCGCCGACGGGGCCGAAGAATGCGGGGAGGCCTGGGGCGAATTATCGGGGGGGTGGGAGGGGAGGGCATCGGGGAGGGTATCATCCGTATGCAAGGTAAGTGGATGATGTCCGCTTGCGAGTGATGCGATCAGGGGGTGGGGTGGATGGGGTCGGTAACGTAGGCGGATGGATGGCTGATCCGGGGATTTCGATATAGGAGGCATTAAGCCTGGTTAATTTACGGATCGGATGCCTGCCATGGCATGTCCTTCGGTTTCGAGATCGACTTTCTTACATCGCTGGCTTCTTTATCGCTTCTCCTGCAGGCCACAAGGTCCTTATATCATCGACGGGCGAGAACGATTTCACATACCGAGATCATCGTTTCGGGGAGTCGGAGTATGGCGCTGGAAATTTTGATTCGGGTACATCTAATGGCTAAGTCAACACGGTCAACCGCGGGATAGTTTGTCGGAAGGGCGATAATGACTTTCGTGGTTTGTCTACGGCTACAAAAAGATTCTGTTATGCGTTTCAAACTGTACATTATATCATATAGCCATCAGAAGCTTCCCTTATGCAATCATTGTTTCCTGTCATCAAATGCAAGATTTGAATCGTCAATGCCCGAATGCTTAACCCATATGTGATGCACCGTCAATCAGGTCTATAATCTAGTCAGCGGCCATGAACCCAACGCCCAATTTCCCAATTAAAATGTTATTCCAGATTCTCCAGTTCATTCCTCTCAACTTACACCACCCCATACGTCTTCCTCGCCAAAAAGAACGCAAAGAGCCCGAACATCAGCAGGAACGACGTGATGCTCCAGAACCAGTACAGATTCTCGATCTCTTGCCCCGGTACCATAACGTTCATCCCCCACATGCCTGTCACCACGTTCATCGGCAGCACGATGGTGCCGAGGACGGTGAGCTTGTTCAGCACGTTGTTCGTCGATTCGGCGCGGTCGGTCATGCGGATGCTGATCTGCGCGAGATAGTTGGAGTGCGCGCGGGAAAGCAGGCTGAGGACATGTTAGTCACCGTCTTAACGAAGAACAGACAACTCAACGCAAGAGGAAAGGGTCCGTACTTCTCATAGTGACTCAAATTCCCCGTCATCGTCACAATGTGATCCTGTATATCCCCCAGGTACATCCCAATCTCGTTCCGCGGCGCCACCGCCCAATGCTCATTACACCGCTTCGCGAACCCCCTGATCACGTCCGCTTTGTTCCCCAGCAACCGATACAGCGACATCACCTTCTTCCGACACTCGCCAACCCGCCGCAGCATATCCGAGCTGCTCTCCTGCGGCGCTAACGCCGTGTTCTCCGACTTCTCGTCGGGTTTCCGCGCCTCGTCGACTGGGCCGTAGCCGTCTTTCATGGTGCAGTCATGGCGGAGGAACGGCGGGACGAGGCGCTGGACGAGCGAGCGGCGGGGGGGGGGCGGCATGCGGGAGTTGAGGCGCTTCTCCTTCGTCATGGTGCTGAGGGCAATTTCGCCGAGGATCCTGTCGTCGATCTCATCGACTTCTTCCTCGATGACCTGGACGAGCGGGGCATAGGCGTCGGTGATGTCGTCGATGATGGCGTAGGAGATCCAGTCGGCGGAGACGACCATGTAATCGGAGAGCTGGCGGATGCGGCGACGCACGTTGGCGGGGTGCGGAGTGGGGGACCAGCGGAAGCTGATGAGGCCGTCGCGAAAGACGACCCAGTAGATGTTGACGGGGTCCATGTACTCGTCGCTCGTGGTGTCTTGTTCGAAGGAGCGGTAGTTGCAGAAGTAGTAGTGGCCGAAGAGCTCGACTTTCTCGCGCTCTTCTTGCTCGAGGATGTCTTCGACGGTTAGGGGGTGAAGGTCGAATGCGCGTTGGAGGACGCGCATCTCGGTCACGGTGGGGGAGAGGACATCGAGCCAGAAGGTAGGACGAGGACCGTAGCGTTTCTCGTGAGGTGGCGAGGGCTGGAGCGGATGTGGGACAGGAGTAGTCCGTCCGGTGTTGGTTTCCGAGGGTTGCTGGCTCTTTTCCTTACCGTTTCCAAATTTTGGAGATAGGAGATGTCCATTTCTAGAGTGCTCGAATGGGGATGGAGAATACTGCCTCCGTGGGGTGGCATCGCCATGTGCCGAGACGCCTTGCGGGTCGTCATCATCGGAACTGTCGCTTTCGAGCTCGGGTGGATCGGGTAAGAACAACGATTTAAACGTGACCGACTCGGCATGTGTCAAACCTGACAGCGTCTGGCTATGAATCGTCTTCGAAAACTCCGGATTGAAGTATGTGAAGCGGAACGGCGCATCCTCCATCGGACGATGCCACACCTGCTTTCGAGGCCTGTATCTCCCATCAACCATCGTCGGCTCGACCATCGACCGCGCTCGAAGGTTCCCCAGACTCCATTCCTCCTTCTCCTGCTCGCTCCACTGATCCAATATATCGAGCTTTGGCCAGACTTTCCGTTTCCTCTTGCGCGCTACGTCGACAGGGGAGACGCTCGTTTCCGACATAAGCCGGGAAGGCTCCTCTCCGATATCAGACAGGATGTCATGTGGGAAGCAGACATCTTCTTCAGGGGCCTTGGTCATTCGTCGCTTGATTTGATCCCATGACGGTGTCGTTCCTATCGACTCTGCGCGACCGAAGGCGGATTCGAGGTCTATAAACGGATCCCTAGAGCGCGACGGGCTATGTACGGGTATATGAGCGTCCATGTCCACACTTGGAAAGTACTCATCATTCAGTTGCTGTGGCACGATTTCTGGACTCGCCGGAACGGAGGGAGGATTGTTGACGTCGTAGTCGGGAGCGTCGATAATCGAGTTATACATGGATTGGCGTCTCTCGACCGGGGCGGGAGAATTTCTAGACGATGGTCTTCCTCGACCAGGTAAACGAGTGAGGCTCGAGGTGCTTCCCGTCCCTCCATATCCAAAACCGGTTGTAGTCCCAAATCCGCTTTGGCGAGTCGGTGACTTCAGCAGCGGTGATGTATCATGAGCTCTGTCCTCCCTCTCGCTTCCTGACGAAAGCGGATGGACCTTGTCAAGCTTCGATTTCGACCGACCTTTCGACGTACGCGATGCGCTTTCACGGGGTATGATAGGGGCTGACTGGATAGTAGGTCGGATGGCAAGTGGGCTTTGCTGAACATTCAATCCTCGACTTCGGGACGGTCCTTGTGGTCTATCACACCCGAGTTAGCTGCTTTCCCTTAGATCTCGCATATGAACAAGCCCAACCTGTGATCCATCATATCCAAACTCGTATTGCTCTGACCTCCATTCTGGCTGAGCCGATAAAAGCTATCTCGCGCAGCAGCCGTTCGTGCCTCCATCATCCTCTCATGCTCCGTATCCGTCGCATTGCTCGGCTCTGCCACGGGATTCGCAAAGGATTCCCGTCGATTCTTTCGCTTCTTCTTCCGCTTTTTCGATTGCCCTCCCCGCGATTGGGATGATTGTGTGCGAGATGGTTGCGCTGTGGAGCTCGATGGTTCCATTGGATTGGATGGTTCCCCGGGAGCAGGTGTCCGAGGGGAAAGTGATGAAGGTGAGTCCATCCCGTATATATTGAGCGGTGGAGCGCTCTCTTTTGCCGTCGGGGGAGATTTAACTCTACGAAGCTCAGTTGAGTGACAATCTCACGATGGAGATCTAGAATGATAACAGCTTCGATGAGCCAATGGCAGGTCTCAGCTAGACGTGTCCATCCAAGAATGGAGAACAGAAGAGATTACACCAAGGCCAACATCAGGTTGTTAATGGCATACGCATACGCATACGCATTGGCATGATTTATATATTAGCAGACGAGGAGAGTACAGTTGATGTAAACCCGATACTCATGTTATGGAAATAGCGCAGCTGGGCGATATTCTAGAAATCTAGACAGAGCTAAAGCCCAAGCTCCACAGCCAGTCTCGAACGTCATTATTGTTTATCTCATATCCCAGCCGCATGTTTCAATTCTTCAGGTACAATTCTTCAAATTTCATCAAGGTTATTGATATCTTGAATAGCTCCTCTCTTATCCCGTGGGACCAGTGCGTGTTAGTTACACTTGTCCAAGTAAACTCTCATGCTGCTCGAGTTTTTTATCAGACGACGATTCTCCCAAGAGGCAAGAATCGACTTTAGTGTGGTATTAAACATGGGATTCTTCGGTGTTACGGCTTCTCCATATTAACTATGAATTGAAGTGGAAATGCCATGCTGTGTAGTACTTCTATGGCCCGACACCCGCCTGATCTAGGCACCACGGACTGTGGAACTACTTTGTTGGAGTCCTTGCCGATCATTCATCGCCGGATATACTCTTTCAAAGGAGTCAACATATGATGGTGAAGTCTATAATGTATTTTGTAGAGTTGGTTCACAACATCATGGCAGCTTCAGCGACAAACAACTGGATTTGTTCGGGTAAGACACTACCATTTCTCTCATGGCTCATAATTCATCAGGAGAAGCATCAAAACGCTGGTTGGATACCGTCTCCCAAGTACTAGTACTAAAACTTGCTTGCTACCTCAAAATCAACTGCAGATGGCATCTTTCTAGCGACACAATCGCCCTAAATCGCTGAATATCCAAGTCGTTTCACGCCGACCCTACTGAATCCCATGTTATCACCTTCGACGGCTCTGCAAACATCCGTCTATCCCCATCAGGTACCCGTGTATAACCTTTCAGGATCGATTCGCCCACTCATTTTAGGGCTGACCGCACTCTCGCCTCGTCCTCACAGCGTCCATTATTCTTGAATCGGTTGCTTCTCACTCGCCCCATTGCCACTCAGGCCTTCCTTCAGCAGTCCTCGCGCTCGCAGATCCTCCACTCTCGCGCGCTCGTGCGTATCTTCCCTCTTCAACCTGAAAGTCCACCAGACCCAGAAACCGGTGACTCCTATCGAGGAAAACCGTCAGTGAACACCCCTGGTTTCGATGGAGGCTGGAAAGTAGCTCGATTGAACAACCCTCACAGCAAGTTGACGGGTTCGGTTTGAGTCAATAAGGATGTAGAGAATAGGACTTACCGATTAGCATTAGACCGATGAATCCGAACATGATCCCCATCTCGTGTCCGACAGATGGAATGGGGACAAATTTGGCCTCCAGCTCTTCGGGGGTCTTGCCTGCCCTCGGGTAGAGTTTTTGAGCCATTTTGGAGGATTATCAAACAGGATGGTTGAGAGGAGAGGCTGGGATCGGATATTGGAAGGTTGGGGCTTGAAAGGGACTCGGAATAGGTTCAGCGAGATGTAAAAAATAGGAACCAGTGATGATATGTAAGACGACGAGACTTGAGGATAGGAGTGAGGATTAGGCTTGGAAGGATGTACGCTGCGGCAAGGCCGACGGATCACTTATGTTTCTCCTCATTGTGATCGTCGCGCATCCCCCATCCTTCGACATGGTCACACGGAGATAAATTGGAGACCTGGAGAAGGATATACCGACGTCATACCTAGAGCGGCTAAGCATCCCGAGCAAGGAGTAGTGTCAATTAGGGAGATGATCGACGCCAAAATCAAGATACCGCCAATCCACGACATTTCTTGACCCGCCTTGGCACGCCACCCTGGTTTGGGGTCCAAAGGGGAGACTGGGGAAATCCTGGCTGATCGTTCCGAATACATAATAAACCGGTCAATGATCAGCGCTCGAAGGACACTCGTCAAGTCGTCATGAACTCATGATATCCGTATTGCAGACTTGCAGTCAAGTAGTATGGAAAACTCCAAATCGATATCTGTAGTCCGCAAAATGCCATATAACATCTCCAAACCCCATCCCATCACTTCTTCTTCCCCTTCTCCTCTAGCGCTCGCAACGCCGCCCTTGCGCTCCTCGATCCCCCCAACTTCGGCCCCTTCGGCCTCTCCTCGCCCGGCTTCACCTTCTGACTCGGCGGCGGCGGCGCCGCTCGGCGCATATTCTTGTTCTGAGCCTCCATGAAATCCCGCCGGAATTGCTCGGCGATGGTGTCGTCCGCCGCTTGGTCGTTGGCCTCTCGAGGAGACGATGCTGCAGATTCGTCGTAAAGATCCACTGGTGGGAGGTCAGCAATTGCGCTACGAGGATGGATAGACAGAGGAAGGAAAGAAATGGATGAATCTAGGCGAAAACTTACATCGACTCTCTCGAAGCACTTGCTCTACCAACTTATCCCTCCGCACATCATCGCTATTCCTCCGCTTCCTTCTCCGCCACGGCCTCCCATCCCTCCCCTTCCTCACCGGCCCTTCCTCCTCTTCCTCCGAAACCACCCCCTCTAGTCTCCGCGTCGCCGCCTGCGTCCGCCGGATATTCTCCTGCGTGGCCGACGGCCCCAAATCCACCTCCTGCAACTTCCCCAACCCCGCCGGCTGTCGTTCGCGATCCGTCGTGACCGCGCGCGACGCGTCGTCCGCCGATATCGTCGAGAGAGGTCCGTAGTTCGTAGATTCCGTGGTTGATCCACCCCCTTGATGCATCTCAGCGATCCGTGAGTCTACATACGCCATCCTTAAGTCGTTAGCTAGTGACCTTGCCAACCCCTCCGTCTCCTCTCAAACTCTCTTGCCTCCAAACTGTAGTCTCTGCATGACCCAAATAAATGAAACCTGCGCCACCTACATATGCCTATCCAACTCCATCACCGGCCCTGCCTGCGGCGCAAACCGCCTTGCCGCAGTCTCTACCGCCGACACCGTCCCTGCATGTCTCCCTTCGCCCTCTGTCGGCCGCTGCACCGCCGCGTGGCTCTTCGCGGCGCCGAACTCCACGCCGAAGCGTTTTGCCTTGGTTTTGCGCAGTCGGAGGATTTCCGCGACCGAGGGTCCCTCTTCCGACTGTGGTTCTTGCGCATCATCGCGTTCTTGGGGAGGAGGAGAGGTGGCGGCGACGGAGGAGCGCGGTCGGGTGATTTTTCGTCGCTTGGCGGAGCGGAAGAGAGGTTCGTGAATGGATTCGTCCATGACGGTTTGGACTGTTCTATAGACTGCGTGTGCCTCAAAAGGAAAGTGTAATGTGTTGAGAAACGGTAGAAGTGCCGTGTTATGCTTACAGATATGAACTGAGCTGCAAGCCTGCAACGGTGCAACCAGCCAACCCTCAGACCGGTATTAGTATCCGCTTAGGTAAGCAACTCTCTTCAAAGTTCAACATCATGATGAATTATCAACCTTCATCAGCCAAGCATGCACATTTACAGATCTACTATCTGCCAAAACTCCCTTCAATAAAGCATTCGTGAACATACGGTTAACGGTAAGCCGTAGGCTTTTAGATCCAGCCATTCAAAGGATATCAGCAATCTTAAAGGTTGTAGGGTTCAAGGAAAGCCCTAGGTCAGGTTAACGGTAAATCGTGATGCGTAGCGTATGAAGTTTCCGCTTAAGGTTTCATTTTGTCTTCAATGCTATTCTCGCAAGATTTCGGCCGATGATCTCGATTTCAGCTACTCGAGCTTCGCCAATTCGTCATATCATTCCTCATCTCCGTCAATTCTGGACCTTGCAGACCCCTCTCTTGCTTCTTAAGTCAAACGGCGACCCCATGAATACCCAAATGCAGATGTTACGCCATGATATGAACGAGAACTAGGTCTCCTATTCTTTAGCGCGACGAGTAGTGCCTTCGCATCTCTTCAGACAAGATTCCCTCCCAGCAAGGCTCCCAGTCCCCGGCGGAGGGATCTCGCTGTTATTAACAGCCAGCCGTTGGTACCCCATCGACGCATCTGTGAGCTCGGAATTGAGGGCGAAGAATGCGTTAGCAAGATTATGTGTCGCCGGATCTTCGCTGTTGAGAGCTGAGACAAGGTATGCGGTCTCGCAGCCTGGTATTCTCAGTTCCTATCCTCGTCTGCAACGCCACCTTGAACTTACCGGTGTTCTCCATCGCATGGACGCTTGCATGCGGGAAGATCGTCATCTGATATGGCAATATCTTCTCCTCCACCGTACGCGCACCGTTTTCCATCGTCATGTACGTTTTGACCGCCGGGCCCGCAACGTGCATGACGTAGTTCGAGCCGCGGGGATGGAAGTGCGGAGGGAGCTGAGCGCACGGTCCGAGGGTGAGGAGGGCCATGGTCATTCCGTTTCCGAATGCTGCGGGGAACGTCACGGCGTTGGCGTTGACGACCGAGCCGGGGTCTTCGGTCCAGGTGGACTGGGCTTTGAAGTCGAAGAGCCAGTCACGGTCGGAGGAGAGGATGTTGAGGCGCTCGAGGGCCGTCGTGGCGTCGTTGAGTTGGAGCATTCGCTGGGGGTCTTGGACGTGGTCGATTGCGCCGACGCTCGAGACGAGGGAGAGGGCCGAAAAGGCGAGGAGGGCCGCTTTGGACAACATGATGGCGGTGGTAATTTGAAAGTTGATCGGTCGAGATATGGGGACTTTATGTGGGATCGGAATCCAATGTGAGATGAAGACCGGCTTTTGATCTCTTTGTTTGAAACTGAAGATTTCACTGCGAGAATGTGAAAGATGTGAAGGCGAAATGAAATATTCCCTCAGTGAATTGGACGTCCGTTTGCTCTTATCAGTGACCCCTATTTGTTTCTTCGAAATCAAATGATTCAATAGTCCAGCAAGCAGATTAGGCGACGCAGATTAGGCAACGCAGATTAGGCAACGCAAATAGATCGATGCTCTTCTGATTTCGTCCAGGCTCTTATTATACCCACCTCAGCTCTCACTGAGGCGAATTTCGCGTGCTTTGTATCTTTTCAATGATACGGAGTACTGCATGGCCTGATGAAGGCATCATATCCACTCCATCATTCCATGCGAACCGGTGGGCAAGGAACCAGAGCTTTCTGTTTTTTGGATGAAGCCGAGCGGCCCTATCTTTTCATCTTCACCGTCCAACTACGATCAGTGGTTTAGTAGTCTAGCTCCTCCGGAAATATAATTCTCTGGGGCTGGTCAATTAAAAGCGATTGCTACACGATACACTCCGTCCTAATAGCTTCGGTAAATAATTATTCCAGCGTGGATATATCTAGTTTTTGCTGTTGAACACTACCGAATTGGGGATGACCTGACAGACCTACTCCGTCCATATTTAATCAAATCCCCAGCTCTGTAGCCTGTAGTATGCTTCTAGCATACCCCATATAGTCTTGAAAGTGAGCAGTGTCCCCGAAACTCCCTTTTGGCCCCCATTCATTGGTGTCATGCCTGTCGTCGTTGATAGCGTTATAAAACGGATATCACCCTTACCATTGAGTACCACCCCCATTCTAGCCATCCACAGCATGGGTCATCATTTCGCGTTGATGTCCTGCTTTTGGTGGGCACACGTTTTCTTCGAAACATCAGCTAGCTCCAGCTTGATACCCATTTGCTCGATGAATTCCATCGCATGATCTATCGCACCGGGCGTCTCGGCCCAAGCATCGCAGCTGTTCTGAAGGACGTATCGGCCGCCGGTTTCACAGCAAGGACACCTCGTACCGCTACCGAGGCCTTGCTTCGATCTCGGATGGATCAATCCGAGCCATGTAGACTTGAATCTCTTGCTGACAAGCCTGAAGAGGAACTGAACTTGCATCTTCAACAGCTGGATTTCGTAACTTCGGTCGGTCGACTCCATGATCGTTCGGTTCTTCACTACCACAGGCCTGACCACATAGAGACAGATGTAGTCGAGGATCTCCGTTGGGACTCGCTTTCCGACAGATTCAGTGGTAGCCTGGAGAGCAAGGAGGTCTTGGAGCAAGCGAAACTTGACCAACATGACGGCAACCAGGTAAAAGAGTTCGCAAGGAGCGGCACTGTCCGTGAAGTACTCTAGATCTTCGAAAACATTGGAGTTCTTCATGCTCACGCACATGTCACCCATTTCCCCCCACGGTATGTCCGGTGCTTTCTTGTCGAAGAAGTCCTGGATCATAATATTCCACTTGCAGAAATCGTAGCATTGCTGTTCGAGACCAAGGCGTAGGTAGAGCGAGGGAAGATATAAGACGATTCCCGTGTAGTCCTGAAAATCGAGCTCCACAATGCCTTGGCAATGAAAGATCGCAGCTTGGATCGAGTCGAACGTATTCATTTTCACCATCGCCGTTACCAAGTCCTTCCTGGCACCAAGATACTGATGGACGCCATCCAATTCCGAAAACCATCCTCTTGCCTCTTCGAAGAGATTGTCCGACAATCCTAAGTCTCCAGCGTGATCACGGAGCATATGCTCTTCCAACTGGAGGCACGTGGTGTAATATCCCACGTCTTTGCAATCGCGTTTATGCTCCCGCCAGTGCGATGTCTGGTGGTTTTTGCCGCAATATAGCACCAGACAACAACCCGTGCAGCGCCTAAGGCCATCTTTGGAACCGCACACGGCACATTGGCGTTCAAGCGGTGGCTTTGGCGCTGGCATTGTAGCTGTGATCGCTACCATTGCGGCTATTGAGCTCGAGCTGAGTTAAAGATGGTAAGTTCCTTGTATTACGCGTTGAAGTGTTGTCCCTCCTGTCCCTTCTGTTTAGTTGGAAAGGCAGCAAGGCAGCAACACCCACCAACTAAAAGTGGACCGTGGGGTTGGAGAAAGGGTCAGGATGACCATCATGATCAGAGCAGGCTACATGTATGTCCTCGATTTGTCAGTGGGTGCTATGCGAAATATAAGAAGAGAGTTTGATGGTTGTTCTTAGAAAGGTACATGGCCAAAGCATGCCTCCGCGCGGTCTTCCTTCTCGCCCTATACATTATAATTTAGACCCGTTTCTTCCACTCCTTCTTCTTCTCCCCTTCCGTCATCTCCTTATCCTTATCCTTCCCCTTCTCTTTATCTCATTCCTACTCCATGTCCACGGCACCAATCGGGCCACATTCATTTTCTTCCGCAAGAGGAGGCGCCTCCCAGGGTCTACCGTGAAAAAATCGACCTTCAGGTGTGGGATGGCAGGAACGGTTAGGAGGCGACTGCCGTCGTCGACTCCGAAACTTCGAATGAGAGTAGGAATCTTATCTCGTAAGCATGGTCCAACAATACGGTCAAGAACCACGACTACATTCCCGGATATCGTAGCGGTCATGTCTCCAGGGAGACGGCAGGGATAGCCCGTTGGGGTTTCAGGGTTGGAGGCCATGATGAGCAGATGGTGTGGCAATGGACTAGGAGCGAGAAGATTGGTTGGAGCGTGACGACTGATCCGACTGAAAACGTGATGGATGACTGGTCAGACTGAAAATTGTGACTGGTCAGACTGAAAACTATGACTGTGAAACTGTACCTAGACCTGGACTATAGAGGGTCTTCGTAGTTAAATAGCCTGGGACTACACGGCAAACGCTCTGGTTCCTACGGCAAATGCTCTGATTCCTACATTAGAACTTGATTCACTGTACCTTAACACGGTTTTAATATGCAAGGTCTGCAGTTACCAGTTCCATTAATCTAAACCGAAGAGGGAGAAGAAAAGAGGAAATCCTCGCACTTTTATGCGCGAGATATTTAACTCTCCCTTTCACAGCCCTAACACATTGCTTCACACATGACTGCTTTTCTAATAATCGCCATGTGAACCTACCAGCCACGTCTCTGGTAATCAGCCACACCCAAGGGCTCATGTCATAGGTTTGAGATCATAACATATCTCGTAGAATTCTGAAGGTTAATAATATGTTAGATCGAAACGTATCTTTCTGGTGGGGCACAGCAGGGACAGTTCTATGGTTGTTGATTGCGAGATTTCAATTCCTTACCCTGAGGATAATCTATCGTACTAGGATCTACCAAACCGCCATCCGAAGTAGAACCTCCTATTATCAACCAGAACCAGTTTACCTCCAAACCGCCAATGCTCAAAAGAACCCGGATTCTGCCATCAGCTAGCATGCCCTCCGCCTCAACTTCCATCCTCTGTCAAGTCAATGATTTGAACAGCTTTCCGCTTTGTGCCAGCGAGTTGTGGAGGCACCTGAGGAGCATCCGAATTCCCCGACACACGCGTCAGCGCAAAGTCTGCCACAGCCTTTCTAACTCTTTTATTCAATATACCGCCGGGGGTGCGAATGGTCTCCATCTCCCAGATGGATTCGAATTGGTCTCCAAGCATCTCCTTGAGCCTCGCTTCCCCGAACCTCTTCAAACGATCGAAAGCGGCCTCGTATCGTTGCAACCATTCCTGTTCCCGCTTTTTGATGCCATCGAACTTTTTCGTAACGACCAATGTCCCACAGATACTATCTGGAAAGTCCTCCGCCTGGCACTCGAGCTCCCGGTATGCTGCTATCTGATTCTGAAGATGACGTCTGCGCTTTTGACCGATGCTGAACTCCGTGGTGGTTGTTGTACTGCTCTGAAGCCAAGAAGAAAGCGCAATGCAGTCACGACACTGATGCCTTACGGGTGGACGCGTCAGTGGCCTAAGTCCATCCGGCTCCGTTCCGACGCCAGTTTGAAGATAGGTGGTAAGCACCACCTGGAACAGTTTCCGGATGGATGGCGTGTCGGACGGAATATGATATTGTTGGAGTGCAAGCTCATTGAGGACCACAAGATAGTTCTCATCGAATGCATTCGGTGGAAGGTGCGGTCCGGTAGTCATATGGTTAGTAATACGGTCCACCAGTTTCGATATGTCTTCGTATCTCTTTCGCTTCATGAGATAGTTGAAAATCCAAACGAGTTTCCCATGTGCGCGACGGTGGATTGCACCGTCATGAATACCGGGGTAGTAGGGAACCGTAGCATCTCTCGACACCGCGGTGAGTGCGTCGTTCCAGAAGGAGTCGCATACTGTTTTGGACAGCACACGATCCGCGACTAGAGCCTTTAATTGTTGCATTATCCCAATCATGAGTCGCACGTGCTGCCCACACTTGCTGAACAAGATCTCCAGGCTGTAATATATTAGTGAGGAACGGATAGTTATCACATGCATATCAAACTTACATTTGGTTTACATCCTCGCATCCCTTGTACTCCATGGCGAAATCGACGAAAGCAGCCCCATCTTCTTCTCGCGGCTGATCTGATTCGTCCTGGATGTGCTCCATGTCTTTTATCGATTGTTCAAATACCTCCATTACAAAACCCCTATCCGAATCTTTGAGATTTCGATCTATTGATGCTGGAACAACACCCTGCAACGATTCGTATCGATCTTGGAAATGTGGCGATTTCCGAACAAGTAAGGACATACTGGGAAAGTTAGCAGGCAACCTCTGGAGGAAAATGGAAATTACGTACGGATCACGAATGTCCTGGAAGTTTATGCCCTTACCAGTTGCAGTCTCCTTCAGGTTCTGCAGAAATTGCCTACCAAAAGACATTTTCGTTCGGAAGGTGACCAACTTTTTAAAGGTCTGGATATCCCCTTTCCGCAACGCGGCGGCGATTGGGGGCGCCAAATGCCGAGCGAGGATCGTCTGGTTGGCAGCCGCCATTGTTGTGACAATATTCGTGCAAACATTGACCGCTCGCTCCTTGACCGAGTCGCTGTCCGACTGGAGACCCGAGAGGTAATATTCTATGAGAGCAGGGTAATCAGGCCTGTTACCTGACCAGCTAGATCGTATGTTTTCTGCAAATGAGAGGACCAGCGAACGAGGAACCACGACGAGTGCCTGTTTTTTTTGTCAGAGAAAGATAGCATCCAGCTGTTGCGTTCGACGTACCGAGTTCCTATAAAAATGGGTAACTTGCGCGCCCTAGAAAGCAGTATTAGAGGGTCAAATGGTATTCCGACATTAACGCGTTTACTAACCTCATTTCCTGTGAACCCGGTGTAGTCCTCACTGTCTGGTCTCTCGCCAAAAGCTTCATTCCTGGTAAGGATCTGATCGTCCTGTGGGATCGTCACTTCTTTCATCAGAAGTTGGCCCGAAAGCAGTGTGACATCCTTGAGGAGTATATAACTAGAAATTAGGTCCACGATGCTATGGTGACTGGCCGTATCTTCATCGTCCTCGTCCTCGTCGTAGCCATAGCCATATCCAGAGTAACGGCGCCTCTTATACCCCCAACTGTCATTGTCCCCTGTTCCACCCCAGGCATGTTTCTCGATAGACGCAAGGAAAACCTCAAAGTCAGTCTCGTTTCCGGCGTCCAATAGGCACTGCGCACGAAGACGATCTATTGGCCTGAGTTTCTGGTACTCCAAACCTTGTTGGGAGTATTTGTGACTCAAGGCAAAAACAGCATGCTTGAATGAATCATCGCCTTTCATCAGATTTTCTTGCCACTTGCTCAGCAAGCCCTTGAAAATCTCCTTCGGGTGGGCAAGTGACTCCAAGGAAGGAATGTGTAGTCCATTTTTGACAGCAAGGTTGTAGGTTAACACCCATCGGTACCCAGACGTGACCTCACAGACTTCGTGTTCAGCATCTGAATACCAACATGCAAAGGATTGTAGATGCTTAGAGGAGGAATATGTCTTCTTCTCGTTCCCATGCTTCAGAATGACGTCTCCGCCCTTGTGCGGGGAAGGAAGGGAGATCACAAGAGTCCCTAGCATCCCAGGGATCTTTTCCGTGTCGGTGTGAGCCTTGAAGTGGGCTCCCTTCTCATAGATCAGCATTTTGTATGGTACTGCCTCTATAGGGACAGAAACTCCAAGCCCTTCGGCTGCGATAGCCACGATCTCTGTGAAGAGGGGGTTCCAATCCGGGTTCATTATCTCGAACTGGGATGCATCGATTTCCCAGGTATTCCGTACTGACGTATCTACCACGGTTTCCGTGCCTTTGCCAAACGGCGAAAGACGCGATTTGTCGATCAATTGTCTTGCTTGAGGTTCGCATAGAGGGAGGGTAATTGGGCCAACGCCAGGAACGCTGATGTCGGGGTTCACGAATGTTCTAGGGTCCAGCCCCCAAAAGATAGAATATTCCCCATGAGACTCGATATTATCGTAAGCATCGAGCAGAGCGGCCTGAATTTCAGGCACTGGGCCTGATGCCTCGCATTCACGAATCGGCGACGCGCTCGAACTTTGGTCTGAGGTAGGCTGTTCCATCGTAATGTTGAAATAAATGCTTCTTTGGGAGAAATTCGCCAATTATGTAGAAACAAGGATTTCCATCGGATGATAGGAATTGCAAAATCGGATATGAACAATTAGAAATTGGAAATTATCTTGAGTTGCATCTCTGTCAAGCTAACTTGAAGACGCGTTGGAACTTGGACGCGAACTTAGTACCATACCAGGGCCTGTGTGATAGCTCAGGATGATAGTCTATCACTTTGTGTCAGAGATCAAGATGTCTATGTTTTTCAGGGTCCTCTGGTTTCCTACCCGTGACCTCGTATTCACAACTATGACAGCACATCAAGCATCCCACGATGTTACCAGTCCCTCATTCTTTGCGTTTTCGCTCGTCTTGAGCAAATCAAGGTCTCTACGGCCATCAAATGTATCCGTATACAGAACTTAAATATGGGCATAATCCCGTAGATTTTACGCTCAAAAAGGATCAAGGTCAATCTATCTACGCTCTTTTGGAATCTAACGGTATTTTCCCAGTGTCGCTGCATTAATCACCTGATTGAGCGAAACCGCTATTTATCTCACACTTTGTAGCTTACACTTATCATCCCCTGGCTGATACATCTCTATGCATTTATCCGATGTGGTGTCTCCAGAAGGCATCCTTAATATTTAATACGAGTATGTAAAAGCAAACAAACCGGCGTTTGGTTATCTATTCGACTTGTGGACCCATACAGACTTCGACACGAAGTAACACTTCTCTGTCATGTCTAATCCGTCTACCTAGAGACTAAAATCCCTCCCGAGCTGGTGTATTGGAACGGAGAGGTATCCAACAATAATCCCGAATATTCTCCTATGAAACAGAGCATCACCAGTCATAGCAAAGTGACATGAAGTTGGCTGGGAGATGAAGTGATATTCTCTACTCCGTACAATCTGTTACCGAACTTCCCCTTCCACTTTAGCCCCCTCAATCCGGAATAGCTTCATTCTTCCGGTTTTCAAGCCTTCAACGGTTCAACCCCTCCGGAACATAAACGAACACAACCGCAATAAATGCTGCCTTCTATAGTCCCGTATCCTTCGATGCCGTCCTCCCGTGCAGCAAGCAGAGCCGATGGAGAGCTTGTCTTGTAGCTAGGCATTCCATAGTCTTGAAGAAAGACCGCCGATGTACCCAGTCTGGCAGTGCATCGCTCCCAGCCTTGGTCGGAGACGCTAAACAGGCTCGCTTACCAGGTGGTAGAAGACGCCAGTTTGGCTGGACGACCGCTTCATGACAGTACTATTGCTCCGGCCTTTCTGTGAGCCACCTACTGAACTCGTGCTCGGCAAAATCACTGGGCGATCGGGCCGTTAATTGCTCGCCTCCTCCGTGATGTGCAACCCACTTCGAACATGACTTCGAATATCGTCGACATCTCGGATACGAACGGTCTCGTGGAGTCGTGATAATAGTACCGGGCCACGTTGGCTAGACCTTTGTCAGTCTGCCCCAGCGGCTCGCCTTATTTCTCACGCTCCGTGTTCTGCCACGAGTTCTTCGTGACGAATGACATCCACAGGTCTTCCTCATGAAGGGCTTTCCAGCATGTCGTTGCCCCGCCGGGGGGGACCTTTCCATCGATGTAAACGGTCCCAATATTGAAAATCTAGCGATACGCCGCGACAATCTCGACCGCTTCGGTGCTTGGTACGAGACTCTTCTTGTAATCGATTCGGTACGAGCCATAATACTCTTTATAAATGTCACAGGTTGGAAGACCGTCCACCATCTGGGCGATCGTCTCGGAGACCAGGGTGGTAGAGTGGATAATAGTACATATCGCCCGCTTTAACGTCGAGAAATGTTTCGGCGCTAAGTTTACCATGCCTGCCATGTTTATAAGAGCTATCTTGGTATTGACCGACATACTATCGGGACTCAAGAGCCTTTAGATGTGCCCACCGATTTGATACTTTACCTGGCGAAGGTAATTATTCGCAAAGTCGGGTGAGGTTGAATTCGACGCGCTCTAATTGGCCAGGAGATTCAATCCTTACCTTAGGCAGCCGCAGCCCATTCAAACATCATTCATCACTTTAATGAGTCTGATTCAAACGTAGCTTCTTGAAATTCATCCAACTCGCCGGAGTTTGTTGGAACGATGAGGTTCAATATTGAGTACGATCTCCGTGAATCACCAGATTCAAGCTAATTGCCGCAGCGAGCTGGAGGTGCTCTTCCCCTACCCAAGGATCTATCCCGAACAATATGCATACATGTGCGATCTCAAACGAACTCTGGACGCAGGTGGGCACTGCGTCCTGGAGATGCCTTCAGGAACCGGGAAGACCGTATCCCTGCTTTCTCTGATCATAGCCTACCAGCAGAATAGCCCCGAGAAGAGGAAGCTGATTTACTGCTCACGTACAGTAGCCTCACCATCTGCTATGGAGTTGATCCTTACGTGAACAGGTACCATGTCCGAGATCGAAAAGGCTCTGGCAGAGCTGAGACAATTAATGGCATTCCGCACCGAGCAGCTAGGGTACGAAGAGGAGTTCCGTGGGCTGGGTCTCACGAGTCGAAAGAACTTGTGTCTGCATCCCTCTGTAAAACGGGAGAAGAGTGGGTCGGTGGTCGATGCGAGATGTCGAAGCTTAACGGCCGGCTTTGTCAAAGAGCAAAAAGAGAAGGGAGAAGATGTCGAGCTTTGCATTTATCACGAGAATCTGGATTTGCTTGAACCACACAATTTGATACCCCCCGGAGTTTGGACGCTTGATGGCCTACTCCAATATGGAGAGCAGCAGAAGCAGTGTCCGTACTTCACCGCAAGACGGATGATGCCGTTCTGTAACGTCATTATCTATTCATACCATTACCTTCTAGACCCCAAGATTGCCGAGCGCGTCTCACGAGAGCTATCGAAGGATTGCATCGTGGTTTTCGACGAAGCGCATAACATCGACAACGTGTGTATCGAGTCGTTGAGCATCGACCTCACAGAAGACTCACTTCGAAAAGCGGCGCGAGGAGCAAACAATCTCGATCGGAGGATCACCGAGATGAAGGCGAGCGATGCACAGAAGCTGCAAGACGAGTATTCCAAACTCGTTGAAGGACTACGAGGCGCAGATCAAGCAAGAGAAGAGGATCAATTCATGTCAAATCCTGCTCTACCGGACGACCTGCTCAAAGAAGCCGTTCCCGGAAATATTCGAAGAGCTGAGCATTTCGTATCGTTCCTGAAGCGCTTCATAGAATACCTCAAGACTCGGATGAAAGTGCTCCATGTCATCTCCGAGACACCGTTGTCGTTCTTAGCGCATCTAAAGGAACTTACCTTCATCGAGAGGAAGCCGTTACGGTTCTGTGCGGAGCGGCTGACGTCCCTTGTCCGCACGCTTGAGTTGACGAACATTGAGGACTACCAACCATTACAAGAGGTTGCAACATTTGCGACGCTCGTGGCGACTTATGAGCATGGGTTTACTCTTATACTTGAGCCTTTCGAGTCCGATACTGCGACGGTCCCAAACCCCGTTCTCCACTTCACCTGTCTCGATGCAGCCATAGCCATCAAACCGGTCTTCGACCGTTTCAGTTCAGTCATCATCACCTCAGGAACCATCTCACCTCTGGAAATGTACCCGCGGATGCTCGGTTTCACAACGGTCATCCAAGAGTCCTACACCATGACACTCGCCCGCAAAACATTCCTACCCATGATCATCACCCGCGGCAGCGACCAGAACACCATCAGCACCAGCTTCCAAGTCCGCAACGACCCCTCGGTCGTCCGAAACTATGGCAACATTCTCATCGAATTCTGCAAACTCACTCCGGACGGCGTGGTTGTCTTCTTCCCCAGCTACCTCTACATGGAATCCATCATCAGCATGTGGCAAGGCATGGGTATCCTCGACACGGTCTGGAAATACAAGCTCATTCTCGTCGAAACCCCGGACTCCCAAGAAACCTCCCTCGCTCTCGAAACCTACCGCACCGCCTGCAACAATGGCCGCGGCGCCGTCCTCCTCTGCGTCGCCCGCGGGAAGGTCAGCGAGGGCATCGACTTCGACCACCACTACGGCCGCGCTGTCATCAACATCGGCGTTCCCTACCAATACACCGAATCCCGCATCCTCAAAGCCCGCCTCGAGTTTCTCCGCGAGAACTACCGCATCCGCGAATCCGACTTCCTCTCCTTCGACGCGATGCGTCACGCGGCCCAATGCCTCGGCCGCGTCCTCCGCGGCAAGGACGACTACGGCATCATGGTGCTGGCGGACCGACGCTTCCTCAAGAAGCGCGGGCAGTTGCCGAAGTGGATCCAGCAGAGCCTCCCGGACAGCGACACGAATCTGAGCGTGGACCAGGCGACGGCGGTAGCGAAGGCGTTTTTGAAGGGCATGAGTAAGGCGTATCCGGCGCATTTGCAGGAGGGGATCAGCACGTGGGACATGGATGATTTGAGGCGGCATCAGGCGAAGATGGCGGAGGAGGAGATTCGGATGTTGAGGAAGGAGGCAGAGATGAGGGAGAGGGAGAGGGTGAGGAGGAGGGTGGTGGAGGATGAGGAGGACGAGTATGGGGATATGGAGGTTGACTACGATGATTTGGTGCCGGTTTGAGCCTTGAGGAATGTGTGGATGACTTGCATGCGTTTTCTTGGAGCTTTAGATGGGGTGAGGTCTGGTTACCGTGGTTGGGTCCAAATTGGCGTTCTTACGATTCTCAGAGTGGCTATTGTTAGCAGGATATCGAGCGGGGCACCACAACCGCGCGAATCCGACCATGGAAACGCACTCTCGTTCGTCTTGTGTGGTTCCCATCACGCGATATGGATGATGACTCGATTGAAGTGCCTCGGATATATTACATCGTGTGGTTATCTGCGGGGTTACATCATCACCCATCGCCTTTACCCTTGGAAGTTGGAGGATCTCGATCTCGGTGGCACTACGTATTACGCTTATGCAGAGTCTCTTTTCCAGTTACACGAGGATGTTTCGCCATTTCGTGTTGAGGTGTTGAACAATGTTGTACGTCTCTTATCCCGTAATCGGATCCAGGATGCATGCAGCCATGCATCATGTCTAGCACTGAAGTCTATCGCAAGTGTAAACAAAGGACTTAATCGCATTGCCGATCCTTTTGAACCGATCGAACAGATTCAACGACCCAAAAACAATATTGACACTATCTAAGTAAATATTCACTATTGACATCACTCTGCATTAATAGTCACCATGTTAATCTTTCAACGAAACTAAAGCTATTGATTGCAGGGCGCAGCGTCATCTGATGTAACTTGTAAGGGAGCGTCTTGGCAATGGAAAGTCACAGGAACTCCTATCAAGTGGAGAACGCGTGCCATTGTTGACAAACCTGCCAAACGCGTCTCCCAAACCCAAGCTCTGGACCTTTTACGAGCCGCTGCGAACAGGACAAGGCTGCGTTTCGACCAGCACTGACTGCTGCACCCCGAAAACGCCTCGCATGCATGATGCAAGGACCGGGTTCAATAAAGAGTCATACTACAGTACTAATAACCCCCAGCACAAATAACTATGGGTGGTTCCTTGATTCATAATAGGTGGTGCTGTTTACTGAGCTGATGGAGATCGCGCCGGTCACCCGCCCATTGACCGGATTCGAAGGGAGGGGTTGCCGACACGACAGGGACTGGGGGGAACGGGACCTCGGGGCTGCCGTTCAGTGACAATGATTTGAGAGGAGGCTTGGATGATGGTGGAAGCCAAGCGAGGGTGGTGCTGATCAGCGTTATCGCCGGAAGATACAGTTGCTGAGAAGCGCTGACTGTCGTTGGATGATGGATCTGACGATAGTCGCCACGAGGGTGCAGGATATTGTCGTCAGCTTCGCCGTCATTGTGCTTGCATATGCAGAGCAGGATTTGGGGGTGGTAGAGACGGGAATATTTCGAGGAAATCTGCTTTTCATGATCAATAATAGACTTGGGGTCGGCGTCTTAGCCTTCAAAGCTCAAGTGCCTAGCAAGACGTCTCCATAACTTCGCGATCCAGATATGCTGATTGCTGGAGCGCTTCGGAACCACGAAGGATTGCCCTAAATCCCTCGTCCGTCTCGCGGCTACCGCAGGAAGTCAGGAACCAGCACAAGAAGACTCCTGGTACGGTGCCAACAAAATGTCTCCGCATCAGCGTCACTGCATCGCTCACTCTCCTCAATCTTCAGCTGAAAGACGAGGGTCACAGACCTCCCTTTGCGCCATGCCTCTGCGAGGTCGCGCTACATTTGAGAATTGGGCCAATGACCGTGGGAGAGGGATGTAACCTCGATCTGGTTGCTAGGACAGGCGGACAGGGGGGAGGGATGGTGCATTGGTGCGAGGGGCGTGACGACAAGCGGGGGTTTGGTCTGTGGATTTGGGTCTTGGGAGCGGTTAGCTGCGCGGGCTTGCCGTCTGGGTTCTTACTTCTGACGATTTGACTGTGGAAGATGCGAATCAAGGGAAGGGGAATGGGGGAAGCCCCGGCCCCGAGAGGGTGATACGGAGCCGAACTGGGAGAGCGACAGAGGGGAAGTTACACGACGGGAGGAAGAAGCGAATATGAATGGTTTCTAGAATGTTGCTTAGAAGCAAGGGAGAACAGAACGAGACCAGATGGTAGAGATGGGAGGATATCAAGCTCAACCGCTTCGGTGCATTTACATCCGCATCGGATATACTACGTCAGATAGCTCAATATCAATTATCCAAGCACGGAGTTACTACCAAAATCAGACGATTGACAGCGGTTCTTTTTCAAGAAGGGAATCGAATGTCGAATCGAGGAATAAGCAACTGAAAAGCGGCACGCTATCCATCAATCCCGATTCGCGTCAATCGTGAGCGAAGATCATCATCTTCTTAAACGGGAAGATTTCCACCTAGCAACCAAGCAAACAAGCGTCGGATATGATTTGTCGGTCAGCAAGTTTGCCAGTTGCAAGTTTGCTCTCTTAATCAATTGCAAGCGCCGACGCTTAGAGCCGAAGACCAGTAAGTGAGGGCACCCACCTGTGACGATTTCTTTTGGTTGCTTGGGAGAATGGGAGCGGATTCGTTGACGAGACAACTGCAACGGCTCTTCCTTGCACCTTCTCAACTGCTCCACGCCTGAACCTCCACTGCTCTGCACAGCTTCTGCTCCTCCGCTGCTCTGGTGCTCCCTCAAGCCTCAGTCCTTCATCCTTTTACCATCGTTCCCTCCTTCGATATTAATCATATTCGCTCTTTTATTTCCCATTTCCACCTTCCTTCCGCCACTCTCGCTACGGATTTGTGCTCGACCGGGCGACATCGAGTGGCAGCAGCTCCTGGTTCCCCCCCGCAACGGTTATCGATCGAGCACGCAAATCATCAGCAATCCTGACATGCCGTCCGGCGTCCCAGCTCTCTAACCATCCACACAGCAGATCTTACCTTGCGAAGGATTTCTCCCAGCAGCCATAGAAGCATTTTAGATAGGAATTAGATTTCCAATCTTACGTGCATCCTACTCTGCCGGCAGGTTTCTTACCCTCGAGCCTAACCGGACGGCTTGATATCGAGCTCCGCCCAGACATCGAGTTACACGGATCACATCGTACCAGCAACCGTTAGGAGAGCAATTGGAGAAATCAATTGGGGGACATCCATAGCCGATTGGCAACATTTGCAATTACAAGAATTATCCACCATGGAGTTGTCATCGCCTCTCGCGGCTATTCAGCCCAATGTGTGGAAGTTGGGAGGGCGATTTGAGAGCTCATCACAACTTGGTCCAAACAGCTTCAACTTCAGGGACATGAGCATGAAGAGACATACCAGCAATGAGAACAAGGACTACTTCGCCACCTCTAAACCATTGCGAGGATCTTCACCCTCCGCGAGTTTGGCCGCTGACCTCTCGTCCAACTTCCATATCGATCAAAGGTACGTACATTCCTTGTCCAAGCGTCCGCATATGGAACTGGCATGAGCTTACCATGAATTTTGTGCCATTACAGTCCGCAGTTGCCTCCCACTCCTCGCCGTTCCCTGTTCACATCCAATATCTTCAAGGACTTTGCGAGTAGAGGTATGTCAAATATCACCTCTCCATATTTTCCTTCCCTCAAGCTAACGTCGGTCTCAGACGGAGCCACAACTCCGCCAATTCGCTTCAAAGGAAGCACCACACCCCCCATTCCGTCGTCCCCGGGGTTTGGCTATGACATTATGGTCTCTTCCCCTCTTCCGCACAAGCCGGCTGCACGAGTGTCAGAAATCAAGTTTCAGATTTCGAGCCCTGACTCTCGAGAGGACATGATCTTTCCCACCGACACTCAAGACTGCTTCACCAGTATGCCCAGGAATGAAAGCTTTCGATTCGAGTGAGTTGGTGTCCTGGCACAGATTCTTCTCAACTGACAGCTTCAAGGAACCGTCGTCCATTCCCACGACCATCCCTCAACCGAACCAAGTGTCTGTCTGCATATAATGTTCCCCGTTCTCGACCAGAGAACCAGCTTCCGCCCTTCAAGTTCGGAGGTGGTGTCACCAACATCTCCGTCTCACCCAACACTCTTTCGTTGGATGACGCCTTTATGGCCTCCCCACCGGCCAAGATGCCCGCCTCCCCTCAACTCATGGGACCCCCTCGTTCACGTCCCTCATTTCTAAACACCAACAACACTCGAGGGAATGGATCTCCACTCAGCGGACAGGTCAAGCGGAGCCAATGTCCCTTCCCTCGTCCTCGGAAGCAATTCCGTCGCTCCAACAGCATGTTCGAGCATCCTGGAGATGTGATGAAGCAAGATTCTTCGCCGTTCCAGGGCAATGCTCTTCCTACCGTGATGGATGTGGATGATGCTTATCAGCTTAAGTTACCTCATTCATTGCAACCACATGAGCCAGACAGTCTGCCTCGCCTGGATGCCGACACCATGATCCGCGTTCTGGACGGGGAATTCGCACATTTGTTCGACAACACCGTCGTCGTCGATTGTCGATTCGAGTATGAGTTCGATGGCGGCCACATTGACGGAGCGGACAACTACAACGACAAGGACAAGTTAGCCCGAGAGCTCTTCGACTGCCCTTCACCATCTCAGAGAACTCTTCTCATCCTCCACTGTGAATATTCCGTGCATCGTGCACCTCTCATGTAAGCCATGACCTCAACCATCTCCCTTCGCCATCCCTAACTTGTTTCCAGGGCGAAATATATCCGCGCCCAAGACCGCGCCGTCAACGCAAACCACTACCCCCGCCTCACCTACCCCGAAGTCTACATCCTCGATGGCGGCTACTCCGCCTTCTTCAACGCCCACCGCACCCGCTGCGTCCCCCAATCCTACGTCGAGATGGGCTCCAAGGAACACGAACGCGCCTGCGAACGCGGCATGGACCGCCTCCGCCAGCGCAAGAAGCTCAGCCGTGCGCAGACGTACGCCTTCGGCCAGCGGAACATCACCGGGATGACCCTTGGCGGCATCCAGGAGAGCCCGACCGCACCGCAGGGGCGGAGTCAGAGCCATCGGATGGTGTTGGGTCGACAAGACGACTGGGCGGAGGCGAATAATGTCTTCGATACGAGACGGTCCCTTACCAAGCGGATGGCGTCGTATTGAGCGGTTCTGCATCATGCATTGAGCATTTCTATTTCTGATATCGCTTTTCCCGCTTGGGGAAGCGGGCGTTCCACGATGGTTGCATTTCGGCGGTGTCGAATGCAGTCTATGACTTCTCACGCACGTCTCTTCTTCGTTTCTCGAACATGCTCGCTGAGTATCTTACTTTCCGGCCACCGGCCTAACTTTACGGACCTTTTCTTATCTTCGGAGCCTCTCGAGCTGTCCCTTCGTCGAGCTGACAGAAATCCTGGCTCAACTCACCACGATCGTCAATCACCGTACCTTTCTATGTCTACCGCCACGGACGGCGTTGTCTACACACTCACGAAAACGTCTCCTATTGCCTTTTCTTCCTATCGACCCACCGACCAACTACCCTTTTTTCACGAGTACCATCCTCTGAACTTCAAAACCCGCTCCCCGAGCGTCCCTTTCCTCGCCCTCTATTCCTTCGGCGCCAGGAAGTCATTCTCCTTCCCACCCCCCGAGTCCATGCTTTCCACCGCGTTCCACTACCCGGGGGTCTTTTGTATGAATCCTTCGCACACAGATACCACCCCCCCTTTATTGTTTGTTTCTAATTCCCACAGCCCCTCCTGCGATGATCGCGGGAGTATACGCGGCTGTGGACCGATTGTCTCGTGCCGTTTGCGGCAGTTTGATTGTTTTCAGATGATGCGAGGAAAAGATGTGATGTGAAGATGGAGAACGCGAAAAGGAGAGAGAGAGGTACACACACGCTACATTGTTCCTGGAACGGAACGAACGTTTTAGATGGATGGATGGATGGATGGGGAACGCTGTATTGTATTACTTTTCTGATCGAGGTCGGTAAAATGAAAGAAAATTTTGTATAAATTCTTGGGTTTAGGTGATCCTGCGTATCGTTATCCATCTTCCCACTGAGGACCCGCTTCATCATTCCATGCACTGCGCGAGCGAGAATGAGGTGGTGTCCGGAGGGAAGGGAGATATCGATTTGGACGATCCAGTCAGAGTCTGGTTTGTCGTCAGGCATGTATTGATGCCTCAGGCTATAAAGTGATCGTCAGTTCCGCTCTGTTGGTCAACATCGGCGGATGTTAAAGAAGCGGTATTTCTACATCGTGGAATGTTCGGGAGTTGTTAATAGTATTCTAAGTTGAAACCCCTTCTCTTATGCTCAAGGAAGTCCGAACCTCATCGTCCGTCTTCCAATGGGTTTCAATCTCCCATAAAGTCCTATTCTCCACACCCTCAACGTCCACCACCTTTCCAACTCCCCCCTCCAACTCCCCCCTCCAACCACCTCCCACCCACCAAATGGACATCGACATCTCCGACATCCTCGCCTCCGTCTCCCCCCCCTCCGTCTCCCCCTCCCTCCTCGACCTCCAATCCCTCACCCGCGCCTTCATCGCCGAGCGCGTTGCTCCCTCTCTCCTCCCCTATCCCTCCGCCCTCATGACCCGCGTCCTCGCCCGCATCGCCGCGCAAATCGAGCTCGTCGAGCACGAAACCGGCAAGGTCGACCCGCGCGCCAACTTCCGCCTCGTGGTGCTGCAGACCGAGGTGGAGCGCTGGAAGTACCTGGTGCGGGCGCTGCTGCGCGCGCGGATCGCGAAGCTGGCGGACTATCCACTGTTTTACCTCGAGGATGCGGAGGTGAGTGGAAGGTTGTCGGCGGCGGAGCGGCAGTACTTGGGGGCAAGGCAAGGGTTGTTAGGGGAGCATTATGCGGTGGCGTTTTTGGGGCAGTTTCCGGCGGGGTTGCGGCGGTTGGACGATGCGAGTGGGGGGGTGAGGATGGTGGATCGACCGGATGAGGAGGCGGCGGTGTTTGTGCGGTGTTTGCGGGATATAGGGCCGGTGAGGGTGGAGGGGACGGATACGGAGGCGGATATGCGGAGGGGGGATGTGTGGGTGATGCGGTGGAGTGTGGTGAGGGAGTGGTGGGAGAATGGAGATGTGGAGCTGATTTGAAGATTGGGGATGGAACGGTCGGATAGGATGAGCGAGAGACAGATTTCATGACGGGAGGTTGCTGGAGTGGTCATTGGATATCATGACGGTAAGACAAGGACCTCGCCAATTCAGCGCAATCGTGGGCTAACAATAAGGAAACCAGACCGTCAGTGGCCTTGCAACCACCCAAGCATCTGCCCGAACGCCACATCCTGCGCTTGCTTTATCGCCGGATCTTCATAATCGCCATACACGGCGAACCCATGCGGAACTTTGGGGTACACTTTCACCTCATGTTCCACCTCCGCCTTCTCTAGCGCCTCCACCCCCCGCCGCCGCACCTCATCCGGAAACAGCGAATCGTTCTCCACGCAGATCAAACACATCGGAACCTTCACCCCCGCCACATCCTCCTTTTCAACTAGCGTCCCATGCGCCACTGCCCCTGCCTTGATCATCGGCCCCGTCGTCGTGATCCCCCGCTCCTCATCCACCTCCGTCTTCCCCCACCCGAGCGTCTCCTTGTGCTCCCCGGCGAGCAGCAAGATGTACTTGGCCCCGAAGCAGTATCCGACACCGTATACCCCCCCGCCGTTTGCCACGGCGTCGGCGAATTCCTCGTGGGCGCTTTCGAGGACTTTGTGTAGGACAGGGAGCACGCGCTGCGGGGTGTGGTAGGCGAGCCACATGTCGATGCGGAAAGACTTGACGACATCGGCGGCGCCGTGTTTGAGTTTTTCGATGATGGGGGAGGCGTCGTCGACGGAGTCGGTGGCGGAGTTGGGGGCGGGGTTGCCTTCGAATCTAGACGAGACATGTCAGACTGCGCGCTGGAGTGAGTTCGTGAGGTCGGGAGAACTGACTGATCTGGCATGACTACGACAAAGCCTTCCGACGCATATTTGTCCGCCTGCAATTGGTTGTTCGTCGATTTAATACCGGTGCCACCGGTGAGGAAGAGGAGGAGCTTGGACGGCGAGTGGGGATAGTCGGAGGGTTTAGATATGTAGCACTACAACGGTCACTGTCTGATCAGACAATGGATGGGGTATGCTATACATCTATCGAACCCAAGCTGGCCATCTCCTACTCCTATATTAGCTCCTTTCCATCTATGCTTCGAGACTTCTTACTCCAGTCGGCACCTCTCCAATAGCTGTCTGAATGTCAATAGTGGTGGCTTAATAGAACTGTGGTCCTTACGAGTCGGCCGATCCGTCACGCAGTGCTCCTACACTTCATTAGAAGACGGCTCTTCAATTCATGCCTTGAACGCCACTCACTCCCATGCCGGCCCCCTCCTGTGCCTGACTATCGCCAGACGTCATCGGTGCCGTTTCAGTGGCGTCCATTTCCGGAGCTCTCGTCGCAACATCGTCGGTAGTAGGATCGGAGGCCGTGCGCGTAGGTTCAGACATGATTGCAATGGACTTGAACAAATGAGCGGATATCAATTTATAAACTCTTCAACCAAAGATTTCGCTCCGAACACAGTTCAAATAAGCATAAGGTGAGATTCGTGGAATGCTTTGTTCATGTCTGAGAGGTTGGGGTGCGGAGCGGAGCGGGGTGGGGCGGAGTGCTTGGCTGCGGGGTAGTGATGGTCCCTTTCCCTTTGGCATCCTCCCCAGTCCCCTTTCTGTGCCATCCCAAGGGTGTTGTACGTGTAGTTTTTTCTCCTCAACAAAACAGAGTGAAATAAAGCTTAAGAGAATAAATGTGGGGCGAAAATAATGTAATAATTGACCGTTTTCAACGCCTTAGGAGTGTCCAGTAACCAACCAGTGGTGTATTCCGTACCCTATGCTCTTCAAAGTTCAAACTTCCCCTCTAGTCACGTGAATCATCTCATTTAGCGCGACGACGCGTCGCAATGCTGAACGCGTCCATCAACTTGCCACCGCGAAGCGATTTAATTTCATGACAACGCTGCCTAACAATTGCTCGTGGAGGAAGTTAAACATCACATTATCCATCAATATGACGGCAGAATCACCTGCTGCAGCTGCAGCCAAAGAGACCATTACCCAGGGCATCATCAAGTTCGTCCACCGTCCGCAAAATCATTGCATGATCGCTAATGACAGTCCAGACGAATCTTTGTCGAAACTGGCAAAGATGGCATCAAAGATGAGCAGTTCGTCGTGCAAATCATCAACCTTCGTGAGCAAACGAAACCAGGTGGTGCTAGACGGATCAGGCTCGTCATGAACGATACTCAGTTCACGGCGTTCGGAATTCTTGATGCGCGTACGTCCTCCGCTTCTACAAATCTCAAATGCATCGGATCGCTTACTTGTCACAGATCTCTGTCCGCTTGTGGACGAAGGCTCTTTGCGCCAGGGCCAGCTTGTCCGGGTGTTAAAGCATCAGCTCGTTATATCCAACGCCACCGGAGCCAAGTCAGTACATTTCATCTCCGGTTCGTCCTCGTGCTGACTAGATGTAGATTCGCAATGATCGAAGAGATGGAGGTACTCGCCCAGTACGGAACGCAGGAGAAGATTGGAAATCCTCGAAACATCTCCGAAATCCTCGACTCGGCAAAAGACGCCGGCGCAAAGCCGCAGCCAGCTGGAATAACGGGTGACAACTTCTACGGTGCGAAGCCCGAATCGAAAGCGCAAGATATCCCTCAACGTTCCAACAATCCTCGACCTGGCTTTGGAGGTGGCGCTCATCCACACGTTCTTCCGATCGAGGGTCTCAGTCCATACCAGAACAAATGGACCATTCGAGTCCGTTGCACGCATAAGTCGGATATCAAGACCTGGCACAAGCAGAGTGGAGAAGGCAAGCTCTTCAGCGTCAACCTTCTGGACGAGGGCGGCGAGATCCGGGCGACTGGCTTCAATGCTGAGTGCGACAATCTATATGACCTTTTCCAGGAAGGCATGGTGTACTACATTTCCAGTCCTGCCAAGATTAATATTGCGAAGCGGCAATTCACTCAGATCAACAACGAGTATGAGATTGTGTTTGAGAGGGATACACAGGTCGAGAAGGTAAGCAGATTGTCTGCGCGCCTGAAATGTTACTAATACCATTCAGGCCGAAGATCAATCCAACGCTCCCCAAGTCCGCTACAACTTCACACCCATTGGCAGCCTCCAAGACATCGCGAAGGACACGACCATCGATACCATCGGTGTTCTCAAAGATGTTGGCGAGCTATCCCAGATCGTCTCCAAGACCACCAGCAAGCCATACGACAAGCGCGAACTCACACTCGTGGACGATTCGTTGCATTCGGTACGTCTGACGATCTGGGGAAACCAGGCCACCAACTTCGACACCATGCCGGAAAGTATCATCGCGTTCAAGGGCTGCAAAGTCTCAGATTTCGGCGGTCGAAGTCTTTCCCTCCTAAGCTCCGGCTCCATGACCGTCAGCCCAGACATCGACGATGCATTCCGTCTCAAAGGATGGTTTGACGCCCAAGGCAAGACCGATACCTTTACCACGTTCCAGAACATGGCTGGAGCCGGCGACATGGGGGGGACGCGGTCCAACGAGCTGAAGACAATCGGGCAAGTCAAGGACGAGGAGCTGGGCATGCACAACGAACCGGCGTACTTCACTGTCAAAGCCACCATCTCCTATGTCAAGCGTGAGAACTACTGCTACGCGGCTTGCAAAGGGGACAGCTGCAACCGCAAGGTTCAGGAGATCGAGCCGGGGAACTGGCGATGCGAGTGGTGCGAGAAGAGTCATGACGCGCCGAATTACCGGTATATCATCTCGATCAACGTGGTCGATCACACCGGATCGATGTGGCTGACGTGCTTCGACGAGCCGGGGAACGTCGTCATGGGGATGAGTGCGAACGAGCTGCATGCGCTGGGTGAGGAGGGGAATAATACGCTTGTGTTCGAGGATGCGAACCTCAAGACGTTGACATTCCGTTGCAGAGCGAAGACGGACACCTACCAGGACCAGCAACGGTGAGTTCTGCTACCAACCTACCCGTCGTACCATATGCTTACTGACATTATTCTAGGATTCGATATCAGGTCAATTCTGCTGCTCCTCTCAATTTCCCTGCTGAGTCTGCCAGACTCCAAGCGTTGATCAAGCAGTACGAGGGTCTCCCGGATCTTGTTAAGGAGGCAGGTGACCAGAGTCTCTTTGTTTAGTAGGGTCCTACTCAGATTGGCGTGTTTGGTGGGTGTCTTCATACTGTCATGTCTATCCGAAGGACGTCGAGATGGGAAGTATCACTGTGTACGGGTGCATGATCCACCATGAATATGGGTACTGGCATAAGCATATGCGGATTACACATCTGTGTATGCTATGAGACGAAAACATGGAGTTACATGGATAGGGGTTCAACAAGGTGGGATACTTGTATTAGAGAGGACAATGACAGATACCAATGTAGTATCAATTACAACGGGCTTCACATTGCATGGTGCCTTCGATCTCCTTACCGCGACAAGCCGCACAGCCAAATCCTTTTTCATTTGCTCTCTTCTTATCCGAGCCCATATCTGCCTATCATATCCGATGCCGATGTTGGATCGTCCAGAATTTCCTAGGGGCTAGCTAACCCCGCCCTTCGCGCCCTTGGGTCCAGATTTCCCATCCCTGACATCACATTCGCCCGCCAGAATCGGAGCTCTCTGATAGCTTTATCTCCTTGGATAGTACATGTTATCAATCGAAATACTGGCATTGACGAACCCTGACGCGGCAGTTGACAGGACTGTTATGAAACAAGTAGAGCTCCCCCGAGTTGGTTATAAGTCTTACATCTCCTTCCTCGTTCTGTTGCTCTTAGAATTCGCTCGAGTCATCTACCTTTGAGGTCCAATTGAGTGCAATTCTGAGAATCTTCAACATAAACCTAGCTGTCTTTACATTCATTCGTTCACTATGGGTCTAAAGGGAATTAAATATGCCGCGAAGGTGGACCTGGAGAAGCCCGCCGCTGAGCAGGCATGCTTACATGTATGACCGCTTTTACAAATACCTATCATTCTGTGCAGTGTTGGCTGACTTACCGCAGAATCGCTGGCACCCCGATAGTGAGTAATTATCCTAATTCAGAAACCGAACGGACGGCCAGATCTAACAATCCCCTTAGTCCCCTCGGTCACCACCATCACCCCCGGCGAACCTGTCAAAATTGAATGCATCGACTGGACCGGCGGCCAAATCGGCAACAATGACTCTGCCAATGATGTCCGCGACGTCGACCTCACCCGTGTGCACTACCTCACCGGCCCCTTCGACATCTCCGGTGCCGAACCCGGCGACGTCCTCCTCGTCGAAATCCAAGACGTGCAGCCCCTAGAAGAGCAACCCTGGGGCTTCACAGGCGTGTTCGCGAAAGAGAATGGCGGCGGGTTCCTCGACGAACTGTACCCCGCGCCCGCGAAAGCCATCTGGGACTTCGAGGGGATCCACTGCAGCAGTCGGCATATCCCCGGGGTGCGGTTCGCGGGGCTGATCCATCCAGGGATCCTGGGGTGCGCGCCCAGTCAGGAGGTATTGGAGACGTGGAATCGGAGAGAGGGGGAGCTGGTGGCGGCGAATACGGAGGTGGGGAGGGAGGTGGCGAAGTTGCCGGAGCCGGTGAATGTGCATGCGGGGAGTGCGGATAAGGAGATGAAGGAACGGGTGGGGAGGGAGGGGGCGAGGACGATTCCTGGAAGGCCGGAACATGGTGGGAATTGCGATATTAAGAACTTGTCGCGAGGGAGTAAGGTGTATCTGCCGGTGCATGTTAAAGGGGCGAAGTTTAGTGTGGGAGATCTGCATTTCTCGCGTAAGTAAATCCGGTGTACAGATGTGAAGTGCTATGCTGATGGTTACTCCTCCAGAGGGCGATGGAGAGATTTCTTGTAAGTCATGACCCCTCAAGACACGCGTGAAGGCCTCGAAATAACCTTGTCAAGTCTGCGGCGCCATCGAAATGGCAGGTGTTATCACCCTCAAGTTCTCGGTCATAAAGAACGGCCTGGCCGAACTCGCCATGAAGTCTCCGATTTACATTCCAGGCCCCGTCGAGCCGCAATTCGGACCGGGACGATACATCTACTTCGAAGGATTCAGTGTCGACGAGAACGGCAAACAGCACTACATGGATACGACGGTCGCGTATCGGCAGACGACGCTCCGGTGTTTCGAGTACTTGAAGCGATTCGGTAGGTTCTATCCGGGAAATTACGACGCTATAGCTGCTGACCGTGAAAGGCTATAATGACTACCAGATTTATCTGCTGCTTTCATGTGCTCCTGTACAAGGCCACATTGCCGGTGTTGTGGATGTGAGTTAAACCGCGGATGCTACTGATGACGACTGAGAATGGCTGACTGTCCCAGATTCCAAACGCCTGCACCACCATGGGGCTTCCGATCGATATCTTCGACTTTGATATTTTACCATCGGCGCCGGTCCAGAAGAGGGACATGGGATCGTGTGCATTTGCAAGCAACTAATCATCTTTTTGGTTATATTGGTATGGGCCGACTCTGCGTTGACGCTCCGTCGTCTATATATAGCCAACCGAGCTTTGAAGAAATGAAATCTCTCACAACCGGGCCCTTTTCAAGCACCAAGACCGTCGCAAGTACAATGAACAAACAAGGAAACGCCACCGCGCAATACACGTAAAATTCCTTGCTCCCCGGCTTATACGGGTCTCCGATACTAAAAATGCTCGCGATCGACGCCAACGGCACGAACACTGTCGCGACATACGTCAACAGCTTCAGCGTCCCCTGCTCTTCCCTCGCCAGCTTCGCCTCTTCGATCGCCTGCCGGTTCCCCTGCATCCCCGCCCGCCCGATGATGTGGTTCGTCGACCGGTCATAGTAGTCCTTGAGCGCGTTCAGCCGCTGCGCCGCGAACTGGAAATCTTTCCGACAGTCCCGCCAGTCTTGCGTGCGGGTGCAGCTGGGGTCATTCCAGCGGATCCCAAGGCTGAGGATTGTAGTCTCGATATCTCCGAGGTATTCTTGGACTCGGAAACGGTACCAGGCGTTCTCTAGGGAGCGGGTATTGATCGCGATGGTGGGTTTCGCGGGCTTGAGGTCGAACCATGACTTGGTCTTGGGGGATGAGGTAGCATCTTTCCAGTCGGCGGTTCGGATGGCGTCGAATTGGTTGCTGATGAGGGAGATGAGTTGAATGTATTTCGAGGCGCAGATCTTCTTGACGAAGAGGAATGGATCGTCGTCGGAGAGGTGGTGCCCATGCTTCGTGTAGTAGTACACCAGGTCATCAAAAAGGCATTCTCGTGCTGGTTCTGTAGTGGTCGAAATGCCCTGGCTCGGCTGATGCTGAGAGTCATTGTCAGACGGCGATATGGAGCGTGCGTCTCCAGTCTGTGAAGCTTCATGTTGCAAAAACTTGTTGTATCCATCCGGCCTCGGTACGAAATCCGCATATCCCCCAAGAAAATTGCTCATGTTATTGAGGTCAATGGGCGAACCTCTCGCTATCCGCTTGAGGGCCGGATCGCAGAGTATGAGCGCTGGAACACATTAGCTAGAGGATCCTAATTGTTGAGAACTAACTCACCATCATATCCCCCGTCCTTGTATCTATGTATCCAAAAAGAACATTTCCTTGGCGTGATCAACACAGTCTCATCCTCACGCTCTTGCCAACGGTGGTAGATCACTGGCCGAGCTGTATCCGCACAGTTCGCCGTGAGCAACTTCTTATGTTCTGTCGACTTGTGTCGACCATCTTCAACCTCACCAAACTGTACCTCCTTTCCGCTGTATTTGTACAAGTCATAGTATCGGATACAGGCATAGTCGCACAGGTCATGGGCAGACGGCAGGGTGGGAACCTCGATGTGTTCGTCGAAAACAATCTTCGTCCCCCGCTCGACATGCTGCGCGAAGAACATGGGATCCAGTCCCAGTTCGCAGAAGAATTCTCCGAATAGCTTGACCAGGGCAGGCGTGACGCCTTCAGCTAGGTATATCCTCTTTCTCTTCCTACTTCTAATTGGGGTTCCTTGCTCATCCGGCGAGTCATCTCCATTCGTAACCCTTTCTATTTTGATTTCTTGCCTCCGCTGCTGAAAGTGTTCACTCCACAGAGTGCTGTCCACATCTCCAAGTCCCACCGTTTCTTGGAACCCATCTCCATACGACTCGATGAGGCAAGTCTTCGTCTTTCGCGCATGTAACGGGGCGATAGCAGCCGACGACGAGTCTTGCCTCCGCAGGCTCGGTTCAGCCTGGCATAGCCGCTGAATGTACCTCTGAAGGACGCCTGTATCACAAAGCCAGCTCCCGTCATTGCGAGCTATTGCCTCCGCTCGTTCAGTGGATATGCTGCTTACGTGACCGGCCGATATACCTCTTCCATTGGTACCTGTTCGAGAAATCCCGGATCTTTGTGTCTGGCGATGACTTGGAAGTAACGGGAGGCCGGTAGAAGTGGACATTGTTGGACTGAATGACGAAATGGCTTGATTGTCGAAGAACGCTGACTCAGGAAGGGCAAGAACAAGGTACAGAGATGTTTATTGATCATGATTGAAAACTAGAGTTTGATCTACACTTAAAACCCACGGGTAGGCATCTCCAGCCTTGCAGTACCAGGCTGAGGCCTAGGAGGTCTCGAATCTCTCGATCCCATACGGCTAGATGATTGTCCGATAAGGCCCATGGCACGTCACATTGGCCCACGTTCGCGAAACGAGGTGTGCATATCGATGTTTTACCCTCCGCATTTTGAAAGCGATCAGTTCCATGAGGTTCGAGCCTTTCGTACGCCCTGGAGGAGGCAGGACAAGGCAGCATTGTCATCAGCCACCAGCGCTTCACGAGGCGCTGCATCCACCCGTTTCAAATGGCGGGGAAGGGCTGGCAGTCAGGGCTGTTTGGTATCGCGGTATCTACCATTAGAATGACAATGAGTACTAAGTTTGGGGCAGGCAAATATTGTTGTAGAAGTAATACAGAAGATGGGAGAAGTTAGCAACATATGATGCACTGCTGGGTCGGACTGGAGTTTGCCTTGGGGCCTCAATCGCGTCGCGTCGTAACGTCAACCACGTCTACTAGTCAAGTCCAACCATTATACCTATCCTAAATACCCCCAACAGCGATTTACCTCTACCCATTCTTCGATCACGCTCAAAACTTCCAATTCTCCTTGGTCCTATCTCAAGCACTCCTAACCATAGTCCACGCATCATGCCCCCCAAGCGAACCAAAGCCGACTACGAAGCCGATGACTTCGTCGTCTCCGACGAACATGACGATTCCGCTCCCAGCAAGAGATCCAAAACCTCAAAGGTCGCCTCAAAGGGCGCGAGTAAAGTTAATAATAAACCGCAAACCGACGACGAAGGCGGATTGTTCTGGGAGGTATGTCTGGACCATCGGCGCCTGCGCAAGCCCGCAATCCACGCCCGCTAATCGAGGACCGGGCGCAGATCTCTAACACTCGACGGGTCACGATCAGCGAGTACAGAGGGAAGACGATGGTGAGCTTGCGGGAATATTACGAGAAAGACGGGAAGGTGTTGCCCGGGAGGAAGGTAGGCTCTATTCAGCCCTCTACTGAACCCCATGCTGGACATCTAGAATCTGACCACAGGGATACCTAGGGAATTACCCTTACGCTGGAACAGTACTCAAATCTTGTCACTCTGCTACCGCACATCGAGAAGGTGCTGGACGATCGAGAGGAGCAGGTGGCGAGACCGGAATATGATGAGTTGAAAGCGGAATCGGCAGAGGAGGATAAGATCGAGGTGAGGGGTATTGGGGGGTCGAAACCCGAGCCGTCGAGGCCAAATTTCGTAGCGACAGATGATGAGGATGAGTGAGTGATAGTTGTGGTTGGGAAGAGCTGCTTGGATGAGGTGATTTTGGCACACATACCTTGCCTATTTGCGGTAAGGAGATGCGCCGCTAAGTGTATTATAGTATGAGAACAACCGTCGGTTCAGACGGCGTTAACGACAGGATGAATCATCTTCCCAAGCGTGTAGGATAAGTACGCTTGCAAAGGGGGTTGACAGCGCTCACTGTGGAGCGCCGATGACACGGCGAGAGAATCTTATAACGGGCCGAGTCCTTGAGAATCCAATGCGTACAACGTGCTGAGCGTGTGTTCGGAAGACATGGGGCTCCTCCATTCGATGAACTGCTTCCGTGTCCGTCTGATCATCCGTCTTCGGTTCAGTATAACCATTCAAACGCGAAAGGAAGCGTTCGAGTTCACCATTCTCCACAGCATCTCCCCTTCCTTCGTCGCTTGGTCCCCGAGCTTCCTCATTGAAGACGCTAACGGTGAAGTGATGGAGGAAATGTCACCGGGCTTCGGCTGCTTCTGCGGATATCGCTTCATCGACTGAGGCGACGCGACGTAGCATGTTAGACAAGTGTATGAATGCTCGAATAAATAGCACATGATAACAAGAGTCAGACTTGACGGGAATTGAGAGTTAGACCGTGCTTAAATACGACTCATGACAAGAGGGCGCTCCAGCGCCGGTTCTCTCCTCCGTAATGGTGGATATATCTTAAGAAATGCCCAAGCCAACACCGACGGGCATAGATTCGACACAAATTAGCAACGCTGAATACAGAAAACATGAGGTCTAGGCGATTAAGCCTGATCTGCAGTTCAAACGTATCGAATATCGATGCATTCAACGCGATCGACACGATCCGGATCGTAGATCCTCAGCCATATCTTGATTATCTTCCTTTTGATGTCGATCATCATGAAACTGTCCGTACAGCTGACGGAATTTTCGCCATCAACCGAGTGTTTGATATGAAGGCAAACAACGATAGTGTATAGGATGGACTTGAATCTTGATACTGACGGTTCCATTTCGACCGCCCCTGCAGTCTGGGCCTGATAGCGGGAAGCGTTGCCTGTTGCTCCTTGCTGCATAGGTACTTTCGCTTACGTACAGATACTGCGTCCCCTCAGGGTGTGCGTATGTGTAAACGAGAATACGTACGTACTACATAATTACTATGTATGTACAGGTAAGCAGCCACCCCACGCCATACAAGCAGTTGCAAGGCCAATCCACCTTCGAGTCAGGATACGTTGACTTGAAGTTGGCGAGCTTTGTGGTCTCCTAAACTGCTCACTGCTGGCCCGGTAGCTTTCATGAGCAGTGATACGGATACTGCATAATTACAGAATTGCCATGATAGATGTTCTCAGGTTATCCTGAATCCCACGACGGATCTCAGAACTGCCGAGCATCAGACTCGTTCTAGAAGGTGGTTAAGTGGAGGAACATTCATTGACATTTGACGCCAATGATGCGAAGATCAAATGCTGGCCGATGGTCCTGGTGCCAAGCCGCTTAGGACGCCACACTCCCCGCAGGCTGCAAGGCAGTCAGATACCAGGCAAGCCAGCGCAGCTTAACCATTCCAATGATGATTCCAATTTCCATGTATTTATGCGTACAGATACTGAGTGGAACTTGGATTATGTGGCATAAAGACAGTGAAATGAGCTTCGAATCAATATCATTATATGTATGAATGTCATCCTGGTATCTGACAAAGTTAGCCGCGAAAAAGCAAATGAATACGGCAGCCCCTGTCGCGACTCGAACTCAGGTACGAATGATTGGGTGGTCCCCCTTTTCCCACCGCGAATGCTTAGCCTCCTCCACTGTGTTGAAGCTCCATCGTCAATTTGGCATTCCCATTAATCCGTTAGGTATTATCCACTATCCCAATCCGATCATCCCGTAACCCGTTAGGCCTTGTCCCGTAGTCCAATTCGCTCGCGTGTCTATCCCTTTTACTGGTCCACAGAAGCGCTGGTCTTCTTGTTCACGAGGCTTGTCTTCGTCCATATTTCCACCTTCTCGTCGTTCTCTCCACTCCTGTCAACTGTCAAGTGTCAACAGTCTCCCTCCGTCGATCTCTTCAAACCACTCCTCGTGGCATCATCTGGCATGCAGCGAAGGAAGCCGATCCTTAACAATATAATTCGGTACTAATTCTCTTCTTTACCGCTTCGAGCGGGTACCCGACGACTGTGCTTTTTTTTTAATCTACCCATATTTTGCAGGCCTAGAGTTGGTGTGGCTTGCCTCGGAACACCCATTCTCCAACCACCACCAGGCAAGAAGCACGACCGCTCCATTCCTCTACGCTGTCTGTCGCAAGTTTTTGCTTCGTGCCTTCACCACCGATGCCAGGAATTCCACGTTAGAGATAGATTCTGGATTGTGCAACGTCGGTTACCTGCGATTCATCATCGCGTCAAATCTTCCAGTCACTATCGAGACAGCGGCTCCTGTGACACTTGAGTACATCAAAAGCCGCCGCAGTGCCGCACCCATTGGCACCACGCCTCTTACCGCCTTGACATCGACTCTTCTTCCTTCCCTTCTTTGCTTCCTCCTCTCGACATGACTTCTCATATGCCAAATGGCGCCTTTCCACCCGGCTCGGTAGGCACCGCTGACGACTGGTCCATGCCTCGTTACGACAGCGGTCCCTACGCGGCCGCCGGTCCACCTGGAGGACCTGGAGGACCTGGACCTGGGGGACCTGGAGGATATGGTGGACCTGGACCTGGAGGGCATGGAGGACCTGGAGGGCATGGAGGACCTCGAGGACCTCCACCGAACTCTCACAAGCCCTATCCGCCCCCCGGAGGTCCTCCGTTTCCTCAGAACGGACAAATGCACATGCCCCCCGGGCGAGGAAATCTCTACACCCCTCCCGCCTCCGCCGCTGGCTCCGGACGTACCTCCGCATCCACCACCGTTACCGACTCACGCGGCCCTCCTCCCGGCCACCCCTCCCCTCCCGCATCCATTGCCCGCTCCAGCATGGGTACCGGGCCCCGCGCCCCCTCCGTCGCCGGCAGCATCGATTCGCGACGCGCCTTCGTCATGGAAGAATCCCTCAACGAGCACTATCACGTCCTCCAGAACTTTCTCTCCGCCTCCCTCGCCCAAGCCACCGCCGCCCGCCAAAACGACCGCGCACAAGCCAAGCTCCTCCGGCTGACCCTCGTGCAATTCCAAGAGCTCAGCACCGACGTCTACGACGAGCTCCTCCGACGCGAAGCCGTTCGAGCCAAGGGCGGCCCCAATGCGCCGAACAACGATATCCCGAGATATCTCCTCGCCAAACAAACCTTCCACTTCAAGCGCAACCAGGCCCGCCAGAAGCTGAGCACCCTGCCGACCGATCGCTTCCGCCTGCTGGCCACCGACGTGTACTTCGAGCTGGAGCGCCGATATCCTCGGTTTACCGGCGCAGAGATGTCTCGCGCGGCGAGCCCCGCCCCGAGCACCGCGAGCAGTCGCCGCGCGCCGTCGAGCGTAGGGGGTGGGTCGATGATGGGGCCGGGCGGGTATCGGGGGCCGCCGAGGGGGCCGCCGGGATCGATGAGGCCGGGGATGCCGCCACCGGGAGCGAATGGATATTCACAACGGGAGAGCTCGGCGAGTCAGCGGTCGATGGGGGGAGGGATGGGGAATGATTTGGGGAGGCCGTTGCCGAAGACGTTTCAGAGTAATACGATCGTGCCGAATAAGAGTACGATGGTGGAGGACGATGATGAGCCGAGTGGGGTGGAGGATGAGGATGATCAGATGGATGCGTTTGGGTTGGAGGGGGCGGCGAGGAGGGGAACGGAGGCGAGCATTGGAGGCGTTCAGGTGGGTTTTTAGGGTTGACTGAGTTGAGAGGTTACTGACAAGAGGATAGAGTAAGATGATCGACGAGTATCGGTCGCAGATCACGCAATTGGAAGAGAAAGTCGACGGTCTCGAAGCGAATCTTCGCGAGAAGGTCTCGGAAATCGACGAGCTTCGAGCATTCAACAAGGATCGAGAAGACGTATGTTCCACCCCTTTTCTATCCAACATCATCTAACTCCTTCAGGCTCGCGATAAAGAACGCGCCGAATGGTCCAACACCCGTTTTGGACTCGAACGCCAGATCACCGATGCTCAATCACTCCACGACTCCCTGAAATCCGAAATCGACAAACTCCGTCTTGAAAACGTCGATCTCTCCTCCCGTCCACCCCCGTCTCCTTCCAGCGACCCGCAAGCTATGGATGCCCTTCGTACCGAAGCATCCCACTTCCTTGCCGAAATGCGTGCCCTCACGGACTCCCACTCCGCAGCCGTCGACCGCGAAGAGGAGCTGTTGAAACGCGTGGCCGACCTTGAAATCGACCTGAAGGACTGGAAGACGCGGTATGCACGCGCGAGGACGCAGCTACGGAGCGTCAGGACCAGCTCCTTGGGACTGAGTGGATCTGGCGGTGCAATCCCCGACGCCATGGCGGCTGCCCGCGAGGAGCAATTCATGCGGCAGGCCGGTGCAGTCCGCGACGTTGCGGTATCCCGCTGGCAGCTCGCGATCGACGATCTCCTGCGTGACGGACGTGGCGGAGATGCCCGCGTGATCATGGAAGCCGTGAAGAACGTGGTCATCTCGGTGCGCCGCGTCACGAACGATCTTGAGGCGTCGGACGCGAACAACATGGGACTGATGAATGGGGACTCGGAAAAGCACATAAAGCAGGTCAACCGATTGAAGATGCGCGTGTCCGCCGCCACGAACAACCTCATCACCGCATCGAAGAACCACGCCAGCGCCGCCGGCATCGCCCCCGTCTCGCTCCTCGATGCCGCCGCATCCCATCTCTGCACCGCGCTCGTCGAGCTCCTCCGCCTCGTTGGCGTCCGCAAAGCCGACCCCTCCGAATTCGACGCCCTCGACGACGACGCCCCCACCTCCCGCGAAGTCCGCGGCTACTCCTCCACCAGCGTCGGCAGCGGCGCCGATAGTCGCGGCTACTACTCCTCCAGTTACGGGAGCACCGCCGCGCCGACCCTGAACGGCGGGCCTGTCAACAGTGTCAAGCCGCTCGTCAACGGTCACATCCGCAACCTCTCCCGCGTCTCCGCCAACAGCAGCTACAGCACCACCAGCGCCGGCTCCCGCGCCTACCCCAATGCCCTCCGCCTCTCCCGCGGCGTCCGCAGCACCCCGTCCTGGGACGCCAACACCCCGCCGACCTCGTACCCCGCCGCCACCTACGCCAACGCCTACACCAACGCCTACGGCAACCTCAACGACATCACCGAGGACGGCACCGCGAACCCCGGCACGGAATTCACCGACGACCACGAACGCCGCGCCGTCCTCGATCTCAAAGACTATCTCGAAGACCGCACCGCGCAGCTCGTCAACTCCATCCAACCCCTCGTCGCGAGCATCCGCGCGCGGCCCGTCGGCGCGGAGCTAACCGCGCAGGACGCGGAGACGGTGGCGCGCTACGTGGAGGACATTATCGGGAGCACAGGGGAGATCAGCTCCCGGGCGAGGGGATTAGCAGAGCAGGGGGGCAAGGGGGTGTTGGGGGCGGTGGGGAAACATGTGCCGCCGGTAGTGGGTGTGTTGGAGGAATGTAAGGAGAGGTTGGGGGAGGAGTTGATGGAGATGAGGAGGAGAGGGGATGGGGTGGGGAGGGAGAGGGTACCGCCGGTAGCGTTTCGGGTGGCGAGGGGGACGAAGGTATGTTTTGATTCCTCTCTTCACTTCGTTTTTACTCCCGAGGAACTTATCTGTGTATCTGGGTGATCGGTGCTAATTTTGCTTGCAGGAGTTATTGCTTCGCGTCGAGCGTATTGAGAGCGGTGAACTCACGGCCGAGATGGATCTACCGATGGAGATTTAACTGAGCGGATCACCGACACGATGATTTGCTTTGCTGTCCAGGCATTCGAACGGACGGATGGAGATCGGTGTACTAATCTTAATGCGATATTCCAAGCGAGTGCAGCGTTCCGCCCACTTGCGGCCTTCATTAGCGCTGTATTTAATTGACGTACTGTCGGTCATGGATGAGCGACGGTGATTGGTTGTTTGACTACCGTCTACGGTTTATTACGAGCGAGCGAAGAGTGCATTTGCATTGCGTGGAGCGCGGGTGTGTGTCGTCTTCTGTCTGCTTCTTGAGGGCCCTTTTCGAGCGAGAGCGAGCGGTTATGTATGTATGGGTGAATAGATTCGGAGGTTATGAGATGGGATGATACCTTGCATTTGGGTGATTTGGGATGTCGATTCGTGGTTTCGTGAGATGGACGATGTGTTGATATGTACGTGTTTATTGCCATACAGGTCTGGATGGACACGGGTTGGGGATTCACTTCATGCAACCCCAATCGTATTCAAGACTTCAATTCATTACATTGTTTATCTACCACTCTATCTCACTATCTTACGCTATTATCCCACGCCCACCACTGGTGGGGTGCTTTGTGTGTGTTGATCGATCTGCGAGGGTGCTTGGGCCGTCCCTGAACTTGCTGCAAGGAGTGAACTTGTGGCTTTGCTATCACCTGCATCTCCCAAACCGCAGAGAATAGGTTCGGTTCTTATGGGTGGTTGGAATCCATTGGCAGTCCAATGCGATGGTTAGTGGCCAGATCGACCTAGTATGTAATACTCATTCGTGAGCAACCCCCATCAAATGACACTCAATCGAGCGACTCACCATCTCATATAGTATCCATCCCGACAAAGATCGTGTTCAAACTGAGTTTTCGGTCCCTGGAGTTGGGTTTTCATCTCCTAACAACCGACAATAATTGGGAACTCGACGCACTTTCTGGTCAATGTTTCTGGTACTGGCTTCAGCGAATTCGCAGCGGGAGGGATTGCTTCGGGCCGGGATCTCCGGGATCTTCAAGCATGTCATCTCCGCAGCTTCGAGAATATAAACCATTTCGTATCGTAGGACTCATATATTTCTGGGGGCGCTGGTGCAGTCAGCGCATTTGAGTCTTCCGAGACAATCGACTGCTTCATGCAGCCCGCTCTGAGGGCATGACCCCGTTCGTATTTGCTCACCCAGCAGTGAATTTGACGGTTATCACGCATTCTCTGACGGGGCAGCCAGTCATTGTCGTCCGCTATATCAAGCAGACCAACTACGATACCGCAACAGACATCCTTGCGTGTATGCTAGCTCTTTCTGCGCCGGGTGGAACATGAGCGCAAGATGTTGGTAGGGGCCTTTAGACGTAGATGTCACTCACCAGCACAGCGCAAAGATAAAATCCTTCACTCCACCATGGAGAGAGAGAAATTAGAGGGATAGCTTGGACCTGGGTGGGCCCATTGGCATTGAAGATACATGGTTAAAGAAGACGCTTGTGAAGCTTGAAGAGGATAAACAGAGACAAAACGCGCTTCGAGAGTACTTGGTCAAGCTATTACCATAAAGAAGGGATTAACTCATAGGACGTGCGCCAAAACGAAGATCTCGTGATGGCCGCACTGATTCCACTGATCCATCACAGATTTTTAAACCTTGGAGTGCTACGACGTGCTATTCAAAGCTTGAGCGAGCATTCTCTTGGAACACACCTGTGTAGAACTAATGTTAAGGCCTAGCTCGTCTTCATTTGAGGCTTGAGTGAGGTCCACACCACTACGTAGTAGTGTCGGTCCGCGAGAGCCATAATAGTGGAGCCACTTCATGACTGATTTAGGTACGCTGTGATTTGAGAAAACAAACGAGACCGCGGTGTATAAATCTGGCTTCTGGAACCTTACTTCTATCATTCTCAAAAACCAACTATGTTGACCTGTACCGGCTTAGCGATAGAAGCAATGAAATCTCGTTTTTTGACTCGATATATACATGAAATGTCCGTTATAGCTTTTTAGGTGCTTCAGACTTGACTTTGCCAAGACCAGTGATAACAGCAGGGCGGGATTTCAAAGTGTTCAGCCATGCATGGACATTGGGAAAGTCCTTCTTTAAATCAATCGCATCTCCTGCCAACCACGGAATGATATCAAACCAGGGGATAAATGCAGTATCCGCATAACTGTACGTGTCATTCACCAGGTACTGATGCCCTTCAAGAACTCCATTCAACACACCCGACACGCGGCGAATTTCGTTGATATACCGATCAAAGGCACTCTGAATATGCTCCTTATGGTGGATCTTGAACCACACAGCCTGACCAAAGTACGGCCCTTGGCCAGATGCTTGGAAATGGAGCCACTGTTTGGCATAGTAGTACTCTGGGGTACCAGGAGGGAAGCTGATTGTTCTGTTTTCGTCGTATTTCTCCACCAGGTATTCGATGATTGCCGCCGACTCCCATAGAGTTATCCCAGTGTTAGGGTCTTCAATCGCGGGAACTCGCCCATTGGGATTGATCTTTTCATAAGCGGGTTGCTTCATTTCGGGAAACTTGAGCAGTTTGACCTCATATGGGATGTTGAGTTCTTCAAGAACCATAACGACCTTTTTAGGGTTGGGGCCAGCGTGGTGGCCATAGAGAATGATGGGCTTCATGGTGATTGAGGAGAGAGAACTGAGGGTTGGAAACAAGTAGGAGGTAGTTATGGATTGAGAAGTTTTACAATTTTTTGTTGAATTGAATGAGGTTAAATAAGTACTTTCTGTCACAGAACATCTGTGTACCTTGACCATTATGTATGGTTATCGCCTTCTCATCCTAACTCCGCCCCTAACTCCATACATTTGGGGGCCATATGTCCACTCATTCTGTATACGAAGACCTCAGGAATCCCCTATTTACGAAGTCCTCCTGCTCTTTAGGATCAAGGAAAATATATGCGCCTTCTTCTCTATATCTCATGGTGTTTTCCCCTCGTATCCCTGTACGAATCACCTGAATTGGCGAAATCTCCATTATCGCACACTTTCATCTCCAACTCGCTCGCAACGGAGGCTGTTCACGTACATACTTAGGAACCTTCGGTTGAGTGAAGGCCGCAGGTGATGGCGCCAGATGATTCTAGCTCAACAGGAACCTTGGCAAGTTGGCACTTGCCAGGGCTCTATGATAGTCTATACCCTATGGGCCAATTAATTAGCATCTATGGGATTATTGACGAATCGCCTCCTGTGGAGCCTTGAGGAGCATTATAGTTCGATTTGTCACCTCGCGCTCCGCGCTCCGCGCTTCGGTATTCGGTTTTTGTCAGAGTTCCTACATCATGACAGTGACCAATTATAGTAAACTTCCGATATATAACCCTCTCTCCTCACACTCTGAAGTCACCTAAGCTCACATCCAAAGATCATCCATTGACTCTATATTTTTTAGACCTATACTTTCCTGGGCTCTATCACAATGTCGACTACAAACAACATCGCTTTTACTGCTCCTCTGAATCCTGCCGGAGCCGGCCCGACCCTCAATTCAGAACAAATTTGGGCTGGCCTGCTCCTCAAAATTCGTTCCGCCGAGACCTTTGTTCCAAGTGCCATCCAATCTACCATTGTGGTTTCCGAATCTACGGACCCATCCACGGGGAACCTAGTCACTGTCCGCGAAGTCGTCTTCCGCGAGAACCAGCGCCAAGTTACGGAGACGGTCACAGCATACGAACCTTCCAGGGTGGTCTTCGTCCAGCCAGATGGAAGTACCATCAACAATGTAATTAGTGAGGGTGCAGACGGGGAGCTGTACATGACCTTTACCTTTGAATGGAGACACTCAGGGGCCTCTAAGGCAGAGCGTGCGGCCTTCTTGGAGCGGGAGAAGAAGATGAGCAAGCTCGCGGTGGAAGGGACTATTACGGTGTTGAAGGAGTTGGCCAAGGATAGGAAGATTTGAGGGTTCGAAATATTTATGAATAGACTGCCAATTGATTGTCAATCCTATAAAGATTCACCACCAACTGGCTTTTTTGATCCACACTCTTTCCCGACAATTCCATGAGCGGCAATTTTCTTCAACACAGCAACTTGCTCCGGATAACAACTCTTCCTCCCAAGAGACCTCGACCGCTGCCACAGAGGCACGAGGAGCTTATATGAATACCGTGGGAATGTAGGGAGTCTATAGGATAGGGAAGATATGAATAGATCAAAAACACGGAAACGATACGAAATCAAGCAGACGCCTCCGGGAAAGGACATTCAAGCGAGGGCAGCCTCAACCCGAAAGAACTAAGCAATGACAGACTGAGTCGGATCGACTTCAGTGGTCCGATGATCTCTTCATCCTTCTCTTTAGCACCAGCGACAAGTTCTGCGCGCGCCTTCTCAAGCACTTAGTTAATAAAGTTCATGAAGCTGAGGAGGAAATCGCACACCCCACAATGCGGATTTCGGCAGCGTACATGGGAATGAAAACGGGAGTCGCTGTATAATAGACGACAGCGCGCAAGATATACTCGACTTCGAAAAAGAATATAAACGAACTCGACAAGTTTAAATTGAGTGACAAGCTGCGAAGAGCTTGGAATGGTATCCGAGATATAGGTAATAGACGACGGGGAAGTATATCGAGGAAACGACTTGTGTATAACGAACTGCGTCCCTGGGACGATGGTGGAATGGTAACTGGAGTGATAGGTGCACAGAAAGACTCAGAGGAACTGAGTTCGAATCTGTGCAAAAGTCACTATAGGAAATCTTTTCTGTCACACCGCCCAGGGAAGCCCCCCGGAACACTTTTCCACAAGCCTCACGACGACTCCTCAATTGACCAGAAACAAATACAACGGACATTTTCGGCAACAGACATTTTCCAAAAACGAAAAAACCAAAGCGGAGTGAGGGATAATAACCCCAACGGACAAAAAGGGCTCAGCCAGCCCAAAAATCAACCAAGAGATAACTTGCGACGGGGAGCAATATTGCTGTATTGCTCCAAGAAGGAGAGCCACGAAGGCAAAAAACGAAAGGACAATTACTACCACAAAGGAGGAGGCGGGGTTTTAATACGTACCCATAGCCCTGGCAATGGGAAACTTTTATCCGCGACATACTAAATAGTCAAATGACCGTGTTCATAGACCCTAACGGGAACCGGATAGCACGTTAAATTGAATTATTATTATTATATAACGAACTGCAAACCACAGTCACCCAACAAGCTCCGAAGAGCATTCCACGAACCTCTAAATTCTATCAACGACTATGTGGAGAAGGGTAAGGTAACTACTTCCGCCAGAAGCTCCGTTAAACTACCAATACATGTTGCGATGGTGGATATCAATGTAAACGAAGGTAGAAGAAGATCCGCAAATCCCAGCGGACCCGTCGACCTTGAAAGAAGCCCCAGACCTGGTCAGAGAGGCTGGTGACACCACATCCAGTGACGATACGGATTAACAAAAGACTTGAATTCCCTCGCCAGAACAATCTGCTTCGGACTCATTCCCCAGATGACGCCATTCGCTGTGTTACATGCCTGCCTGCCTGCCTGCCATCCTCTGTATGCTCCACAAACGCTCCGCTTCGGGCATCTGCGGGTAGTAGTGCCCTCACTCTCCCCATCCAGATAACAACGTCGCTCACAGACCGTCTCCGTTTGTTGCGCGGTAAAGTGGATGGATGTCCAGTGGAGTCCAGCCGAGACGAGCTGAGAAAGGATGATCCACCCGACGGGGGGAGAAAAAAACAAAGGAGATTCGTAAAAGATACGTGATGTGATGTTGATAGGTCGCCCTTCCCACAAGGTATTCCCGCCGCCGCACTCGCCGGTGTGCTGTTGCTGTGTTTCTAAGAATCCCCACTGCTACGCACCTCCGTGCCGCGATGGCCAGGATGTATGGAGAACGCCGAATGATGAATGATAAAAACAGGGGTGGGCGCGCCCGAAATAAAGAAACAATCGCCAATCGCTGCTGAAGAAGATAAAAATATAGAAAGGAAAAGGAAAATCAAGGAGTGACTCGGGCGCCGCCGTCGCCCTTCGCGCCCTTCACCGCCAGCATCCCCTCAACCTTCGCCCTCACCCTCGCCCCGCTCAATGGCAACTTATACTTCAACACCCCCCGCACAATCAGCTGAAACGGATGCTGAATGACCCGCTCCCACCGCTCCGTCCCCCCCGCCTCCGTCTTGTTCCCGGGCTTCATCAGCCGTAGCTCCCCCTGCGCGGCGTGGGGTTGGCGGGAGAACGGGGCGCCGTCGAAGGTGAGAGGAGAGTCGAAGTGGAAGATGCGTCCGAGGAGCATGGTTTGCGTGGTGTTGGAGGGGGGATCCGTGGGAAGGGGCGGGTCGAGGGGGGAGTCGTCGGTGGGGTGGAGGGGGGCGTTGGAGCGTTGGATGCGCCGCCGCCGCTCCGCCGTCGTGCCGATGCCGATTTCCCCCTTGGGTGGAGACCCGCGTTCCGCACCCGACCGGCCGCCCGCGTCGTCCTCCCGTCCATCCCACCACCAGCGCTCGCTCCCCACATAACTACTCTTCGCGAAGATATTCACGTCCATCTCGCTGATGCTGATGCCTAAAAAGTTCGGATTCACCGCCTCCACCAGGAGATCCAGCATCAGCTCCTGCTCCGTCGCTAGCACGTTCTGGATCTCCACGACCGACACCCCGTAGAGCGCCTTCGTCGTCGCGAAGAGGAACCCCACGCCGCCGAACCCGACGAGTAGCAGCGCGATCGTGACCACCACGCACACCGTCATTCCCGACGCGAACGACCGTCGCCGGTGCTGCGACCCGCGGAACTCCTGCCCGAACGGCTGCCGCGAATTACTCCCTGGGGTCCGCATCCCCCGTGAACTCCGCGGCGTTCGCACCGTCCCGACGAGCGGCGTGCGTTCATCGTCACCCTCGCCGTCCATATCGTACGAGTTCCCTAGGCCCTCGAGCTTCCGAAACCGGTTGCCGTTGCCGTTATGCGGATACTTCGGGGACGACGGCCGCGAGGAGTGGTGGGACGACAGGGTGGGGTTGATTCCCGTGGCGGTCCGCGACTTGGCGGTGCCGTGCGCGAGGAACGGTCCGTTGTCGTCGTCGAGGATCGATCCGTAGCCTTGGCCCCGCCCGCGGCTGATGTGGTGATGGTGGGCGCTACCGCCGGTGCGCGAGGCAGTGGTGCGGATGGTACCGCCGTCGGGGCGGTCCGCGCCGTCGTCTTCGGGCCCGGAGGAGGTGTAGGGGTTGTTGGTGAACTTCATGCTGCGCTTACTGGGGACGGCGCGCTGGCCGTCGAGGACGGTGCCCATGGAGCGGATGGCGCTGCGGGGGTCCGCGAGGCTGACCATAGAGGTGGCGCTGGGGGTGCGGGAATGGTGGCGACTACGGCGGGGTTGGGGTTCGGGGGGGTTGGATTCGTAGACGAAGGTCTCGTCGGAGTCAGAGGAGTCGGCTTCGTCGACTGCGTTGGCGACCTTGGCTTCGAAGACGTCTGCTTTGGATGATGCAGGTCCGGACGTCACGCTCGGTGGCTTGCGTACCACCCGCTTCCTATCTTTCTTCGGCCGGATCGTCTCGAGGCTCGGCTTGACCCGGATCGTCCCGTTGTTGTCGTTCTTTCCGCTGGCGATCCAATCCTGGGTACTTCCGCCAAGGGGTGCCTGCGGGATTGACGCGACTGTTTCCGTTTCGACAGTCATATTCTTCGACGGACCTTCCTGCGCGCGTGTATTGGTCGCCGGGAGGTTGGTGAACGAGCTTTTTTGCCGGACAGCTTTCGGCCTGGGGGTCCTATCCGGATCATCGTCCTGCCTCGGCTTCCTATCTTTTCGTGTCTTGCTACTACTATCGCTTCCGCTCTCAGTGGCTCTCGCGCTGCGGTCGTCGGTAAGTTCGGATTGCGATGGCGGAGATCGATAAAGAATCATCGAGTCCGTCGGGCTATAAAATCGAGTTAGCCACACGTCCTGCTATATTTACGTGCTGTAATCCCCATCTAGCGTCCTACCTTTGCAACGTAATCGACTCCACCATCGCCCCCTCATCTGGCGGACTCCCCTCCTGCACCGTCTCCAACGTCCGCGCACCACTCGCCGCCCGTCCCGCCCCGCCCTTCATCGCCGACGCCTCCGGATCCTGCGCCGACCCCTTCGCCTTCAGCGCGTCCAGATCCTCTTCCTCCACCTGCGGCGGCGTCGACGACGTGACGATCAGATTCGGCGCATCCAGCGAACCCTCGGGCTTCCGGCGCTGGGATCGCGGGCTCTGGTGGCGGGGGGTGGTCGCGCGCGAGGAGTCGGCGCTGGGGGCGGTGATGGGTTTTGCGGAGGAGCGGGGGATCTTGGAGGAGGGGTCGGGGGAGGGGGTGTTAGTCGTTGGTTGGGGGG
>NW_022985082.1:193975-247408 GCF_010015585.1 Eremomyces bilateralis CBS 781.70
GCTGTCGCGGGCGGAGCGGATGGGGCGGGAGGTGTTGGAGAGAGTGGGTTGGCGACGAGTTGGGCGGATGGGGGAGGAGTCGCGGGAGCTGAGGGTGCGGGGAGAGGTCCAGCCTGGGTTGTTGAGGGACGGGATTGTGGAGAGGGCGGTGTTGGTCGTGGTCGTGGTCGAGGATGGGTGAGAGGTGATGGACGAAGGGGGTACGGGGTTGGAAGTCGGAGGTTTCGAGGTCGCGATGGACGGAGGTACGGATGTGGAAGGAGCTGACTCTGATCGATCGGGTGAGCCATCTGGACGTGGCGATGGCCCAGTGGAAGGGTTGCTGGATGGCATAATGGAGTCGTCGTCCTTGTTCTTCTGCTTCGATGTTGCTGCTACTGCTGTCGGTTCGACTAGCGGATTGGGGGTCATGACGCCAGGAGACGGGGACGGAGGAGGACCAGGGCCAAGTGCGCTGACATGGCAGGAGATCTCTAGGCACGAAAGTAGCCGACAAACCGGAGATACAGAGGATTGGAGGAGCGGTCAAAGGTAGTTAGGACAGTAGCAAATGGGCGGATTCGGAAAAGTTGACGGAGCGAGGTATGGGTGGTGAAAGGAAAGACATAAGCAGCCAACAAGGTGATGCCACAAGCCGAAGGTGATGCCAGCGAATAGGAACGGAACGCGGTATTGGTCTGTCTGGCGCGCCGGAGAACAAAGGTATATATCTGCGTCATGCCTCAGGCAACTAGGCATACATGCCCCTTCCTCCGGGGTGAAGAAATTGATGGCCCATACAGCGTTTTCTTCCCGCAAAATAATAACCATCAAAAAGGGTAATTTAATTCAGACTCTTACGGTAGGTAGATCTAACTTTAAAAATATAATTTGACCTTTAAATCTGCCTTTTAATGTAAGGGTGCGTCGTTGCAGCTCGATTCAGAACTTAGATTTTGTGTGGTATAGACCATCAATTTCTTCACCCCCGGAGGTTTCCTGTTTCTTTGTTTACTCAACTGGATAGGTAATCCATCCATCCATCCAGAGTTCCACACCAGTACAGCTGTGCAGGCCGCAGGGACACCATCCACTACAGTCTGCACATCAACATCAAAACAAATTTCCCTGCATAAGACAACATAGCCGTTGTTCCTTGACTTCAGATTCATTCAATCCCATGCCATTTCTACCTAATCATCCGTCATCAAGTGTCATAACAATCCTCTTCCATCCATTCCGTCCATCCCATAAAGTAGTCCCGAAACCCATCCCACCCATCCATGATACAAAGTACTCCCCCCATTCCCAAACCCAGCCATCTTTGCCGTAAAAAACTCCTCGAGACGATCGAGTCCCGTCATTGCTTTTGTTGTGGGTGAACAAACGTCTGAATGCGTGATGTTTGTCAAAGCGCAACCCGCTCCAATGCCACCATGTCCACATCCCGTGCCATCTCCGACGCCACCGATACGTCGCTTGCCGGACCAAATGATGCCGGCGCCACAATGCGGAGGATGACCTGACGTGACCTGTTCCTTCGAACAGCATCACGCAACGACTCGGGTACGCCTTCCACGCAGGCCACGTCGCCTGCCATTGGAGAATCCAACCTCATGACCGATGATCCGGAACCACATCCCTTTCCCTCGTCTAAACCAAATCCATCATATCCACATCCCCTCCACCCTTCCCCCCATCCCCATCCCCCGGCCCCCAATTCCCCTCATACACCGTCGCTCCCGCCCGCCTCCTTGCTCTCACCCACTGCACCCCTTCCCGACAATACAGCTCATCCACCGTCGGCCGCGTCTCCGGCTCCGGCGCGATCATCCACTGCACCAGCGCGTCCAGCGACTCCGCGTGCTGCGGGTCCGCCATGAACGGGGGTGGGTGGGGGAGATGCGAAGGGCGGAGTTGTGGTGCGGGGGGCGCCCGGGGCGATTCGCTGTGGGCGCGCGCGTGCGAGGATCGTGTGAGCCGCGTGCGTGGCGTCGCGTCGACGGGGGCATCGGCGTGGAAGCTCTGGGCGCGCGGACTGCTCGCCTCGATCGGGTCGCCGCTCGCGTCGCGCGGCAGCATGCTTTCCTCGCTCCAGGTGAGGCTCGGCAGGTCGCGGAGATCGCCGGCGCGCAGCCGCTGCCAGGACGCGCCGTTGTCCGGGAGGACGATGTTCCCGGCGATCTCGAGCATGATCATGCCGAGGGCGAAGAGGTCGGCAGGCTTGTCGAAGCGGCCGGCGAGAACCTCGGGGGCGATGTATTCGCGGTCGCCTTCGCCGTCAATGTTGCGGGGGGCGGGCCAGGAGGAGGCGAGTCCGAAGTCGCCGATTTTGAGGACGCCTTCCCAGTCGATGAAGATGTTGGCGGGTTTGAGGTCGAGGTGGATGACGTTGCTGGTGTGGATGTAGCCGATGCCCTTGAAATCTGGTCAGCGAATGTCTTCGTAGAATAGATCAAATAGAAAACCGAGAATGCACATACCTCCGACAACTCCAACAAAATCTTCCAGATCCGAAAATCGTCCAACCGCGCTTTATACCCGGCCTGTGTCAAGAAATCCTTCAAGTTCCCATTCTCGCAATACTCCGTCTGGATATACAAATAACCCTTCGACTCCCACGAGTCCGCAAACCGCACAATATGATCATGCCCGCGCAACGCCCGCAGAACCTCCACCTCCCGCAACTTGTTCTCCCGATCCTTCATCCCGGAGTACGGCCGCTTGCTTTTCTTCACCGCCCACACTGCATTCTGCACGGGGGACAGCGACGTCGAAGGGCTGGAGAATTGGAGGAGCATCCCCGGGCGGCGCTCGACGCGGTAGACGAGGGAGAATTCGCCGCTGCCTTGGAGGGTGACGATGTCGAAGCGGGAGGTCAGGGCGGTGTCGACGTCGTTTTGCGTGACAGACGCAGCAGCGTGGCCTGGGCCAAAACTGAAGTTAAAGCCGTTCTCGCGTGGAGCGGTGGGTGTGGCGGGTGGGGGTCCGCGGCGGGAAAAGCTACTCTCCGCGTCATTGGGGATGCCTATCGAGGTGGACGGGCGGTTGAATTCGAAGCTGGAATCGGCCAGCGGGGTGTGCGGTGAACGTCTGCCGGACTCAGAGCCGTTGGGGGGAGTTGCTGAATCGCGCGTCATGTTAGAAGATTGTCGGAGTGGGTTGAGTGGAGTGTGCGGCTTACAGAATCGATCTTTCTCGGGTGACAGCTCGTCCGTCTGCGTGGGTGCGACAAACGTATCCGCTCCAAGTGAGGTGCGCCGTCCAAATAGGCTACTTCGCAAGCTGTTCTCCTTCGATCGGCGACTCCCTTCACCGCTGGGCTTGGTTGGGGTCGGAGGAAGTTCGTCGTTGCTGGACTGGCTATCCATATTCCCGGTTGGAGAATTGCCCATATCATCACCATCAATGCTCAAAAAGCTAGCACGTCTCTGTCCCGGTGCTTGCGATTCGCGACACCCGAAGATACTGACGCCCTTTCCAAACGAGACGGGGGAAGCGGCAGTCATATGAGGACTATACGGTGTACTCGGCGTCCCGAACTCATGTCGCTGTTTCGCACGGTTGATCGGGTGAGGAGAACTCCGCAGCGGCGGGAACGAGACTCGCTTGGACGGCGTGTCGGGCATCTGGTAGCCTCCTATACCCCCAGGAGGCGCCACATCCACGTTGCGATGTTTCTTTGAGATCAGCCCCGTCGACATGAACGCGCCTGGAAGGGGTTTGGCATTCTTGTAATCAGGAGTGGCCTGGCCCTGTGCCTCGAGATTCCTTCCGTTTCCTGCTAACAAACTCTGGACGCGGCCGGCGGCCGGACGGGATGCGCCAATGGGGAGAGATCGAGAGAAGCTCTCGGCTTGGCTTGCGTTGGAACCGGTGGTAGAAGCTGGAGGGGGCGGAGGGCGGAACATAGCCGGCTGGTGGGACATGTCTTCGCTGACCAGACTCGAATTGGATGAAGAAGCGGTGATGGCTTTTGATAAGGGATGCGGGAGGTGTGAAGCCAAAGACGTCGACTTTGTTTTTGGTTGGGACATCTCGAATGGATGAGAACTGGTGAATGGCGAACCAGGCTTGGGAGGGGGAGAAGCACCACCAAGCGATGACCCATCCAGTGACATGCGCTGTTTTGCCTTCAAGGCAGCCGTCGCAGAAAGAAGCGGTTCTCCAGAACTGTGATCGAGCATCTTCACTCGGGAGGGACCGTGGGACTGGGACTGCCGTTGTTGCATGGTCGATCGACGAAGTGATAAAGATCGCCGAGGTGATGAAACCTTGATAGGAGTGGCGGGTTGCGCCCAATCGATTGTGTCGAAATCTTTGCCGTGGCTGTTTGGTGATCTTGAAGTGGAGGTAGAGCCGAAATCTTGATTGAAAACATCAAAGTCAGATGCCAACGACGCCCCGTGCAGACTCCTCCGCTTCGCCACCGGACTTCCCGTGCTAGCTTGATCGAAATTGACATGTCCATCCCCGCGCTTCAACGGGCTACTTCGATGACTATGGTTTAGATGCGAAAAGTCCGGTTTCGGTCTCGGCGTCTCACTTGACCTCAACCCCGGAATCTCGAACTTCATCGGCTGCGGCGGTCCACTCCCGTCCACCACCGTCTGCGTCCCCGTCATGTTATGATCGAGGTTCTCCTCCCCAAGTGTGGCGTGCTGCTGCGCGTGCGGCGCGACTTTCACATTCCCCAAGCTCGACGACTCGGTGAGCGCGGTGCGCAGCGGACTCTGCGGCGATGTACGCGTTCGCGGCGACCGCAGCGCGGCCGGGCGACGGAGGTTGAATTTCGGTTTGCGGGCGGTCGGCTGGGCGTGCGTGTCGGGGATCGGGGTGGCGGTGAATTCCAGATGGCGGAACTTGGGGGAGGCCGGGGTGGTGGAGTGTTGCTGATTGTGGAGGAAGAAGGAGGTGGGAGTGTTGGGGGTGCGGCTTGGGGAGTGGGTGGAGAGGTGGAGGCGGGAGATTTTGGAGGGGGATTTCGAGAGGGAGCGGCGGAGTTTGTCGATGGAGGAAATGCGGGTGAGGTTGGGGTCGTGGGGATGGTGGGTTGGTGATGGGGCATGGAGAGTGGCTCCGTTTTCGCGGGAGGGGGAGAAGTTGAAGTCCATGGTGTTGATTAGATCCGGAGAGGAGGAGACGTCAGTGTCCACCGAGGGAGTAGGAATGGCCAAATGGTTGGAAGGGTTGGAAGTGATAGAGTAGAAATGTCGATGTCAAAACAACAGGAACAGCGCGTCAAGTGACGGTCAAGTTGTGATGGCTGGAAACTTCCTCCATGTCATCTCCAAAGGGCTCGCGATTCCTTGTGACAGCGATGAAGCTGTTGGGAAGTCGGGTGAACGTGAGCGTGAAGTGATAGGACGCGTCGTGAATGTAGGCAGGCGTCTTGGAGAGGTTATCGGCAGGATGACGGGCTGCTGATACAAATCGGGTGAATTGAGATGAACTTCCAAGCAACTGAATAAATAGGTGTGTGCGTGGATGTGTCAACGATGGAGGTGGACAGGTGATGATATAGTGGTGGTGGTAGTAGTAAAGTGAGATTCAGTTGGTGTAAATGGCGAGTGAAAGACGTTGATGTGCAGCCGTGGCGGCCAAAAGGGTCCAACGGTGAACGGTCAGCTCAAGTACACGCACACACCCACAGACACGGATACAGCCGCCAAATCCAATTGTCGCTCGCTGGCCTTTGCTTCTGACGTGTCCGCGTGTTTACCAGACTCGATCTGTTTGAAGTTTGTGTGGGGAAATCAACATACAATTGAGTCTCCGGATCTTCCAGAGATATGGATTTCTGTTAATATGGATTTCTGATAATATTGATTTCGTTGTTGTGCACATTATTGAACGTGACCAGAATGGAAGGTGTGGTGTCTCATTCGGTCACTATTTAGCTCTGCTGCGGACATTGCGAATGGTTTCACAGGCTGATCAATCGACCTTCTGATTTAATTTTTATTATTAGTTACTAGTCTCGGAGATTGGGATTTCATGCATTCGTAATACTCTCTCGCGTTTCCGCAAGGAGACGGACAAATTGTGGTGTTGGCGCATGGGTGGGTGTTGGGGCCAGGGAAGGCGCGACGGACGCGTTTGTTTACATTGGTGTCTGAGTCAGCGACCCCTCCGGTTCTGTGTCTGTGCTACAAATTATGATTCACTCATGTCTCACTGAACACCATGAGCCAACATGTCTAGGATATTACAATAGGTTATGCTACTATTGATTGGTATGATAATGGAATAAGTATACATGGTCTCAGATAAGGAGCCTATCATTCCGTTAGCTTCGATATTCGCCTTTCCAGCTCCTTCGCAAAGAATAGTTCTCAAAGGATTCCCAGATACCACCCAATCCATCCAAGTACCAAGATCGATTCCAGCAACCCCTACTCCAACTTCAGCGACTCCTCCTGCAACACCCCATACAACTCCTCCAAATCCCTCGCCACCTGCTCAATCTCCTTACTCACCTGCCCCGTCACTAATGCATACGCATAAAACAACTCGAAATCCTCCTCCCGCAACACCCCCTCCCCCCGCCGCTCGTTCCACACCCGATACAGCCGCGCCAGGAACCGATCCCGCGGATGCCCCAGATTCGGCATCGTGTCGTTCAGCGGGTACTCCAGTTTCATCGACGACGCCAGCACGCTGAACAGGTGGCTGATGCGCTGCGAGAGGTGCGCGCGCTCCTCCGTCGTCGATTGGAGGACCGCCGCCTCGCCGCGCGACGCTTTGAGGTCTTTCGTGATCACCACTTTCATCGCGTAGAAGGCGTCGAGCATCCGCTCTGTGCTGTCGAGGAGGCGCGTGAAGGTTGCTTCGGGGAACGGACCGCGGAGCCCGAACTCGTGCGCCGCGGACGCCTTGAGCGCGTTGAGCCGGGCGAGATATCGTTTTAGATGTAGCACCTCGCGGATATCGAGATAGAACGACGCGGCTGCGGACGCGGCGGCAGAGGTAATAGTAATACCGTCCTCGCCCTCGACGAGCTGCAGGAGGGAGAGCGGGTCGCGTTTCCAGATGAGGCCCATGCGTAGCCAGAGGACGGCGACGCCGTCGACCATCTTGCGGCGGGCGGAGATGGCCCAGAAGAAGCGAGTGACGAGGATACCCCAGACGCAGCCGAGCATGACCGCCGTGGTACGGTGGAGGACAATCTCCCAGATCTCCGGGTTGATGCCGCCTTCGTCGTCGTCGTCTTCGTCTTCGTCTTGGATCGCGAGGCTGTAGGCGTAGAGCGCAGAGAGGTTGTAGGTGAGGAGGATGAAGCGGCCCATCGGACCTTTGCCGCGGCCGATGATGAGGTAGAAGCAGCCGCAGGATACTAGCCAACCTAAAATGGCGAGAACGAAGGGGTTCTCGTCGGCCACGATCCATGCGAGGGTGGCGAGAACCGCTCCCACGCAGGTGCCGATGAATCGATGGAGTCCCGTCGTGTTCGACGCTCCGATCGTCATCGAGCATACAAGCATGTATGACAGTAGCCCCCATTCTCCCCGGAAATGGGAGTAGAACGGCCGCGTGGTGGGGATGAATGACCACATCGCGAAGAGAATGGCGCCAATGCCGACTTTCACGGCGAACTTGACGTCTTCCCGGGCGAGGAACGACAGTGTCTTCCAAACCGCGCCCGCAAACGACGATTTGATGTTATGCCACTCCAACCGACTTCGAAGCGTCCGCTTGGGTTTTCGTACTTGCTCGCTTGTCTGTGTAGGTCTCCGTTCCTGTTCGTTCCTCTCCTCCTCGGTAAGAAGCGGTTGCTGCTCCTCGTCCCCCAGCTCGTCTTTCGGACGGCGTCGGAACATCGACCAAAATCCCGGAATCAAAAGCCAGCTCCACGACCTTTGCGGCCCACCAACCATTTCCAGATGTTCCTGCAGCTCCTCGATCGCGTTTAGATACAACATCAGATCTTCCGCAAAGTCCTGCAGCGACGAGCTGAAGTACCCACAGCTCGCCGCAATCTCTTCCAGGTCCGCAGCCATCTCGGTCGACGACGCGATCGAGAGTCCCTTATTATCATAGATCCGATCCAGCGCCTCCTTCCGCGCCTGCGCGAATAGGTCCATCGCATCCCGCAGACTGTCTTTGAAGTTATGGTCGATTTCGATCTCGTACGGCGGCGTGGTGCGGAAGGGAAGCTCGCGCAGGATCTCCTTCATGGTGAACGCGAGGGCCTTCATCGGCGGGCCGAGGTGGGCGATGAAGTAGGAGAAGATCTCAGGAGGGCCGGCGGGGACGGACAGCTCGGGGACGCGGCCATTACTGCCTTCGTGTGGCTCTTCGTCGATGACGGAGAGATCTCCGATAGATGAGAGGAGGGATGATGTCTCATTTCGGAAAGGAGATAGGAGTGGGGAGCCTATATCGGGCGATTTGTAGCCGGAATTATTGGTGAACTGATTGAGGAGAGCGAATTGGGTAGTGGTTGCTCCACGAAGACCACCTAGATCTTGGGCAAGTTGCTCGACACAGTTCATGAGTGTTACCATCAATTGATGCTCGGCCGCAGTTCCAAGGAGGTAGTGTTCGTAGGCTGAATCCTGGATGGTCGTGGTCATCTTGCTGAATGTCTTCTTGAACTGCGATGATGCAGCACCAAACGATGATTGCATCGTCGCCTCGTCTTCTCCGGACAGGAATGCCCTCGTGATCGTTCTCAACATATCTTCCAGCGAGTCGGTGGCCAAGACCAGTTGCTTACGCAATTCCGTCCGCGCGGAGCTCGGAGTGACCAACAAATTGATGGTGATTGACGCAGTGATGCCCATCAGCACCATTTTCAAAACCTGGAAAACCTTCTCGTAGGAGAACATCGCCGCTTGCACGGCGCCTTCTTTCGTCAGAACGGTGATAATCGCTAGCGACGTCAGCGAACAAGCGACGTTAACGAGCGGATTCCCCATCCTCTGTTTCAGCCAACCCACGAACCCCAATCCACCACCGCAGAAGATGATAAGGACCAGGACATGTCCGAGGACCATCATATCCCTGTTCCCGAAGAACGCGGACACCGCCATGCTAGAGAACGAGATCATCGCCGCGTACAGGAACGCGATGAACGCCAGCATCGTGGCCTGGATCATGCTCCCCACCGATCGCGCCGGGTGGAAGTACACCGTGACCGTCGCCGCGATATGCTTCCCGTCGTTCTTCCCCAGGATCGCCGCGATGGGCGGGACGAAAGTGGCCATGCTGCCGAGCAGATATGCTAGGGAGCATTTCAGGATCCCTTGGCCGAGGGGGGATACGCATATCGACCATGTGTTCAGCAGGATATCATTAATACGAGACCAGGTGGACGGTGAACCACCGGAACTGGTCGGTGTCGACCATGGATAACCGTTTTGTAACCCGGGTCCATCGTCAGGAGTCGGTTGAGGTGAAGGTGATTGAAGAGTAAAGACCCTTCTAACTCTTTCCCCCGTTCGAGGAAGGATCAAAGTAGCTTGACGGATCTGCAGGTCGTCAATAGGCTGTGGATGTAATTAAAGCAGTTCGCCGTCGGAATCCACGTACACTTGGTCGATGTATGCGTCGACGTTTGGGAGATCGACTCCCATTGGCAGAACGGTTCATGACTCTTCGGCGCAGGACGGAGCGAAGTTTATGCCTTGCCGGGCAGCTGGCAGATTTAATACCACATATCACCTCGATCAAGTGCTTGAAAGACGGGTTTGGCAGATGTGATTCAACGCAGCGATGTAGGCAACCTGCTAGGCCCCTTCAATCGCCAGCAGGAATCCGGGAATATCGGAAAAAAACAATTGGTACAGAATGATGAAGGAGTGGAAAGAAAACGTAAAATAGACAAATCAAATCTTCAAATCATATGTAGGAGATTCATATTCAAACTCTGGAATCAAGTTCAATCCCGCAACCTCCGCATGCAGATGCTGGAATGCATTGCAAGTCCATGCATGGTGGTCAGCCTGGGCATGGGTGATGTGTGATGTCGTTGTTGACTGCGATTCAATTGCGTGTTGCATTGCAGTTGGATAGGCCAGGCACCAAGGCCGCAACGTCTAACATCAAGGCGTCAAGGCGTCAAGGCGTCAAGGTATCAAGGCGTCAAGGCGTCAAGCCAAACGGCTTATTCGGCTAGCGCGCACCAGTCCACTCCGCCCACGATGAAATCTACCTCAACATCTCGAAGACTTCATCCATCACTCAGCACCCTGCAAACCGTCACCGCGTCCGAAATACAGGCAAGATGTAAGTTCCCCAACCAATTCCATCAACTATGGCCTCTCCAGCGAGATACCCAAGTCTCCGATGCCCCAAAAACCGAAGCCCACTCCCCTCTCGAAACGCGAACACCCGAAAATCGACTCTCCCCTCGCTTCAATGACCACACCGCTAACCCATCCTCCCCCACAGGACGAACCTTCGGACGCAGAAGCGCCTCGCCGCCACCGTCGTCGGCTGCGGCCAGCGCAAGATCTGGCTCGACCCCAACGAAGTCAGCGAGATCAGCAATGCCAACTCCCGCCAGACGATCCGCAAGCTGGTCGCCGACGGCCTCATCATCGAGAAGCCCGTCACCATGCACTCGCGGTCGCGCGCGAGGGCCCTGTCTGAGGCGAGGAGGATCGGTCGTCATCGAGGTTACGGAAAGAGGAAGGGTACTGCGGACGCGAGGATGCCCAGGTATGTCTTTCCCGATGAATATTGGGTTGTTGGAGGGGATGAAGTGGAGAAAGGATGGATGGCTAATGGTTGATCACAGTGCCGTTCTCTGGATGAGACGTCTCCGTGTCCTTCGTCGATTGCTCGTCAAGTACCGTGCCAGCGGGAAGATCGACAAGCACCTCTACCACGAGCTCTACCACCTGAGCAAGGGTAACACCTTCAAGCACAAGCGTGCCCTCGTGGAGCACGTAAGTCATCATCGTATCAATACTTTTATTCAACTTGCTCACCCACGATTAGATCCACAAGGCCAAGGCCGAGGCCCACCGTGAGCGACTCCTCAAGGAGGAGATGGACGCCAAGAGGGCGAAGACCAAGGCGGCCCGGGAGCGAAGACAGGAGAGGATCGTGGAGAAGAGGAATGCGCTGATGGCTGATGAACCGGAGGAGAAGTAAGGAGAGCAAAATTCGTCACGGTACTTCTTACGTAGATGCGGTCATTGAGCATAAGGCATGAGGCTTGCGTCTGGGACTCATAAATGGGTACATTCAATGGTGTTCACGTTGTCATTCTATCTGGAAAATTAAGGATTGCTCTTATCAATTTCGAATGATCATCAAGTGAATCTGACGCCATCTACTCCGTACATTGCAACATCTTGCCATGTCTGACATCTGCTAACCTTGCCTTGATGTGCCTTCCGCCCGCAGCAGGATAAGACATAATGAAAGAACTGCTGTTGGATGAATTGGATACCGGAATAGGCTCACTTACCATCGTTGATAACCATAGAACGATCTAACGAAAGTCGTCCGAAACCCGTCTTAGATACAGCAATGAAGCTCGAAATGGGCGTGGGTGAAAGGCGAGGCGAGGTCGCAGTTCGAGTCGTGGCAAGTATATATGTAGCAGGGCACCGGGCAGGGACGGATGTGAGCGAGGTGGGCGGCGCAGCGTGGGCGACGAATCGATGTTAACGTACGAAGTCACGAGGGAGGTCGATAGGGCGATAGGGCGAAGGGCGTGGAAAGAAGAAACTGAAAGCTTCACGATCGAATTCGGGCGAGGTAAGAATATCGGGGAACGGTGGATTGAAGTACGTAGGGAGGATATTCGATACCGCGAACATGTAGTAACCGAAAGAGCTCGAGCCGACTCGTTCGCCGTCGAACTGTGGATTAATCAATTTGTTAAAACCCGAAGTTGCAACCTGACTTGAATCAGGGTCTGCTCAAATTAAGGAAATGAAAACCCGTCCCATCGATCCCGAACTTTTGATCCCGTGGAGTTCCTGTGAACCCGTCCTTGAGCCATCGCTCCATCCATAAATAGGACTACGACAAGGCTAAAGGTGAGCAAGTCGGATTGGCAGAAACATTCCTGACTGAGACCACGCTGCGTCAACACACATTTACTCGGCTGTGTCGAGGTCATCGTGCGCGGGGGGTGGGGACTCAACAGCTTCATCGACTGTTAGCATTAGAGAGTCCGCAAAAGGTTCCGTCCAATACTCACGCTTCCTATCATCTCCGTTGACGCCATTCTCGCGCTCGTCCTCACGGTCACGGACATCCTTCATGTCACGGTCGCCATCGATGGGGCTTCGGGATCGGTCACGGTCGCGGCGCTCGTAGTCACGCTCACGTCGATCGTCCTTGCGAGGGGAGAAGTCACCACCACGGGGACGGCGAGGAGAGACGCTCCTGCCACCACGGCGGGGAGAGCGGTCACGGCGGGGAGGGCCACCGGAACGGTCTCCACGGTCTCCACCGGCGCCACGGTCTCCACCGGCGCCACGGTCTCCACGGTCGGCACCTTGACGGTCCCTTCCAGCTCCGGAATCGAATCGCCACGATGCGGAAGGAGGAGTGCGGGCCCACTGCCAACAATAAGCGCTTGCTAGTAAGACGGCATGGAGATGACTCACCTCGATCTTCAAGATATCGTCACGGCCGATGCGCTTGTTGTGCATCTCATGGTATGCGTCATCGGAATCGCGACGGTTCTCATACTCCACGAAAGCAAACCTAGCTGGGGATGAGTGGTTGAAGGCGGAAGGGACGACAGTGCCACTTACAGGCGGCTGGATGCAGATCGAGGAGCGGGGATGTCGCAGCGGACAAGACGTCCGTATCTTCGAGGGTTGTTAGAATCGAACCGGTCAATGTGCAATGGTGAGGTGCGTGGCGAGGGAACGACCAAGGGGTATACGGTCGTCAGCCGTACATCGGCGCGTCGACCAGGTGTGATGAGCGCGATACATGATGGGGTATCTCGATCGACCGAAGAGGACGTGGTATATGATATGATCGATCACCGCTGCGTGCTAAACGTACCGTTCGAATTCGTAGGCAAGATCGCGCGCGCGAGTCCCGTGGCCGAAGCCAGTGACATAGAGGGTGGTGCTGCCGCCGCCTGATCGAGACATGGCTGAGTGATGCGGGGTGTTTGAATCAAGTGAAATGGAAAGGTTAGTTTTAGATGGAGAAAAGGGTGATGGTGCAGAAAGAGTTCTGTGGTGACAAACAGAAGGTTGAGTCTTGGGAAGCTGGAAGGAGATTCGACTTTGATGATGCAAAGTTTTGGCTGCGCATGGCAAGGGGAAGGTTGGAAAGTCCTGAGGCAGAAAGAGGTCACGTGGAATGAGGTGAATCATTTCATTAGTCATAACCGTCATCACTGTCACGTGCCTTGATGCCTTCCCTTCACTTCAGTTTTTGCCTGATCCGGCATCTGATTCCATTCATTATCACCGATAGATCCAACATCTGCTGAAAGATATTCAGAACTCTCTTCTTCTGGTTATCACCCTCCTTTGTGTCTTCCCCTCTAACTTCCTGGCCCTCTACCCTCCTCCCGAAATCATTTGTTCCCTGCAAATCCTTTGGATCAGTACAATCGACCGTTGATTCATTCTCTGTGACGTCCCAACCAAGACGCGCCACTTCGAATCTGCAAGAACATTTGCCGGTGTACGGGCACTCGCAGGGTATCAAGCAACTCCGTCGATATGTCCATCGAAGTAGCGGTTGGATCTCCCCTTGCGGATGCGCTGCAGAATGCGGTTCAGCCAAAGCTGGTCGAAGTTGGATGGACGACCGATGGACTCGATGATTCCGCCCTTTCCGAATACATCATTCTCATGCTCGCGAACGGCAAGTCTCAGGATCAAATCGCATCAGAGCTATCGAACGATTTGCTAGGGCTTGGACCGGAAGACCAAGGCGCGATCGATTTCTCCCGGTGGTTGTTCGAGCAAGTCCACCAACTCAGCTTGCAATTATCGCAACCCAACGCACCGGAAGCGCAGGTCCCTCCGACGGCAGATGTTCAGCAATCAGAGGATCAGCAGCCGGCAGGCGAATCATCTGCTGATGCGATGATGATGGATGAAGGGAGTAGTATGCCAAACATGTATGTCCCCTCACCAAACCCATGCCACCTTTGCTAACCGTACAGACCTACCGGACCGAAAGCCATGCGCGAAGGGAACCAAAAATCCCGCGACAAGCGAATGCTGGGCCATTTAAACAAGGCCATGGATCGAACATCAGATGCTGCGCTGCATCGGGTACGGGGTAATGGCTCCGGCAGCCGCGTCAACTCACATTCTCGCGAGCCACCGAAAGGTCCACGAAACAGCAATATCCGAAACCCTCTCAACGCAAACCCACGGATGGGCCAGAGCGGTGTTCAGCTTCCAATGGCCGGCGGTACGAACTTCGCGGAGCAACTCAACACTGGTATGGGCATGTCGCCACACCAGCAGATGGAATTGTACTCCATGTTCGAACAACAGGCACGGATGATGCAGCAGCTAGCGCAGCAGGTCGGCAATCCTCCAGGTGGCAACCAATTCTCCGGAAGAGGGCGAGGCCGAGGGAAGAATCTCTTCGACCGAGTGGATCCAAAGCAACGACATGCGAACGGGAGACCCCAACATCGAGCTTCTCAGGATGTCTCGATGGGAGGCGACGCACAAGCCGATGGCACCACGCCCATGGACTCTGCACTGCCGCAGACGAGCCCCCGAGACCCGTCGCAGGTGATCTGCAAATTCAACCTGACATGCACGAAAGCCGACTGCATTTTCGCCCATCAGTCTCCTGCCGCCCCCCCTGGGACGACCATCGACCTCGGCGACGAATGCCCTCACGGTGCTGCCTGCACCAACCACAAGTGCGTCGGCCGTCACCCCTCTCCCGCCCGCCGCTCCACCTACCAGTCCGACCAAGAGTGCATCTTCTGGCCCCACTGCACCAAGCCCAACTGCCCCTTCAAACACCCCGACATGCCCCTCTGCCGCAACGGCGCCGACTGCACCACTCCCAACTGCAAGTTCACCCACAAGTCCGTCATGTGCCGGTTCAACCCCTGCCTGAACCCGCAGTGCGTCTACAAGCACGTCGACGGTCAGAAGAAGGCGACGTTCGGGGAGCATGTGTGGAAGGCCGGCGACGCGAAGAAGGAGCATGTCAGCGATCGAAAATTTGTGGCGGACGAGGGAGAGGAGGAGTTGATCATCCCGGCAGAGACGCAGCAGACGCCGGATACCGTCACGGAGGATACGATGACTTGATGAAGGATGGGCGGGATGCAAGGGGCCTGGTACCCTTCTGGCATAGAACCACAGGAGGATATGTCATGATATTGGGCTGGCAATGGATTGTGGGAATCGGGTTCTGCTTGTGCTCTTTCGGCATTCAAGCTAGGGGTCTCTCTGTACATTAGATATCGTGGGATTTTATGCCGGATGAATTGAAGGTAATGGCCTTGGTTAAGGCAGTTTCCCTTTGTTAATATCTGTCTCTCCGGATCATCGTGACCACCTGCCCTTCCATCGTGCTATTACCTATCTATCTGTGTCGCCATAATGCACTTGTTCAATAAATATATGTTTTAATGGTCTCCACAATCTCTTTCTATTTTCGAGCCTTAATTACTTCGGTTTCTCAACAGCTGGCGTGGTTCGGTTCACGGTTCCCTAACATCCGAAGAAACGCCGCTATGAATACCCATGTCCAAAATAGGCAGGAGGATAATTGAACGTCAACAAATGCTATGATCTAAAGAAATCAGCAGAGTCTGGCAAATAGGTATAGACGGCCATACCATCTGGCCATTATTGATGTATTAATGGTTCCGTAAAGATGTGGTCCCACAGCCGACATCTCTTCCACAAGAGATGTCTAGTACAACGTCCCTTGGTGAGACGCTTAACCACCAACAATGCGTTCTTCCAAATATCGGATGAAGTCCGCAATGCAGTGAAATCAGATCAGCCCGTCGTGGCATTGGAATCGACTATCTACACCCATGGTCGGTCATAGGTCCTCAACGGAGGAGCAGCGAGCTGATAATATCTTCCAGGCTATCCTTTTCCCGAGAACGTTGCGCTGGCAGAAGAGTTGGAATCTGTTGTCCGAGACAATGGCTGTAAGAAACAATGGGATGCCGCTGTGTTCAAGCAAAGGTTTTCTAACAGCTTTCTCAAGGCGTCCCTGCTACCATTGGTATCGTAGACGGAGTTGCGAAGGTCGGAATGACCGCTGGAGATATCAATATCTTAGGTTCGTCAGTCGGTGACCCTCGTACGCTGAAGCTGTCGAGGAGAGACCTGTCGTATGCATGCGGAATGGTAACCAATTCCTACTTCTAATCCCCTATTAACATCTTATCTCCAAATGATCGTCTCTCACACCGCCCTCTCCATTTAGCGTCTCGTGAACAAGTCATTCCACGGCGGCACCACCATCGCAAGCACCATGATCCTCGCGCACATGGCAGGCATCAAAGTCTTCGCCACCGGCGGTCTCGGCGGCGTCCATCGAGGCGCGGAAAATTCCATGGACATCTCCGCAGACCTCACCGAGCTGGGCCGCACACCCGTCGCGGTGGTCAGCAGCGGTAGCAAGAGCTTCTTGGATATCCCGAGGACCCTAGAATACCTCGAGACCGAGGGTGCTACGGTTGCTACTTTTGCGGACGGGAGGGCCGGGCCGGTGGAGTTCCCTGCGTTTTGGTCGAGGGATAGCGGCGTCAAGAGCCCGCTTACGATATATTCCGAGACGGAGGCTGCTGCTATAATTTGTGAGTGGCTACGAGTCAGTTTCAGTCCGAGTTCACCACTGATATTTGACAGATGCTCAATCATGCCTTGGGTTGAAGTCTGGCTTACTCTTCGCGAACCCGATTCCGGAGACGAGCGCGATACCAAAGTCGCAAATGGACCGAATTATCGAGAAGGCGATCGAGGAGGCGAATGCTGCTCATGCCTCAGGCAAGGACAACACCCCGTTTATCTTGTCAAAGATACGAGAGTTGTCCGGAGGGGCAAGTCTTCCTGCAAACCGCGCTTTGATTGTGTCCAATGTAAAACGTGGAAGCATCGTCGCAAGGGAATTGGCTCAACTCGAGCGGAGTGGTGGCATCAGCACCTCGAGGTGAGGAACTTTCATAGGATGAGATAATTTAAGATGAATTAAAGTTGACTGTACCCCTTCTTAGCGTTACTCTACCTTCGGCAGCCATTCCCAAGCTTCCCAGCTCAACTATTGAGCCTGTGACTCAAACGAGCCGCTCCGACCATCGAATATCCCCTGAACCAAAGCCAGCACCCCCTAGGGACATACTCGTCGCCGGTGCTCTAGCGATAGATTACTCTTGTGACTACGCCCCTTTTAACATTCCCAAGGACGGTGAAACAGACATCAGTCCTCACCTTCGAACTTCAAATCCCGCGCGGATCTCCCAGTCACTAGGTGGTGTCGCACACAACATCGCCTACGCTGCCCATCTCCTAGGATCCAGTGTTCGGCTCTGCTCTGCAGTAGGCGACGACTTACCTGGTCGAATGGCGGAAGACCATCTTAGACGAGAGAATATGGATTGTGCGCTGAATGTCCATCCCGGCGCGAGGAGCGCACAGTATATGGCGGTGAATGATGCTAATAAAGACTTATATGTCGCCATGGCTGATATGGCCATCCTTGAAACTGGGTCGCAGAGCTACAACGAAGCATCGAAGGAGTTTAAGGAGAAGTGGCTGCCCAAGTTGGACGCGACAAGACCAAAATGGTTGATCCTTGACGGGAACTGGCCGGCTCCAATGCTCCATCATTGGCTCTCAGCGGGCTCATCGAAAGGAGCGAAGATCGCCTTCGAACCGGTATCAGTTGCGAAGGCTGTTCGGCTCATAACTGCCCTGACGAAACCCCCCGCCAAGTCTGCATCTCCGTCGAACTCAGAGAGCCCATTACTCCCGTTCCTCCCAAACCCTAGCCTCCATTTAATCACGCCCAACGCCTCCGAACTCCATGCTCTCCATTCCGCAGCCACATCTTCCGGACTGTTCGAGGATGCGCAATGGTTCTCAGTACTCGATTCCTTCAATCTCCCATCAGTCGGATCCCAAGCTCGGCTAGGACGAGCTCTTGGACAAGCAGCAGAAGGCCTGATCTCGGAAGGAATCCCGCAGATGAGCATCCAAATGTTGCCGGTGTGTGAGACCATATTGACCACCCTTGGTCCCCGTGGAGTGTTACTGGCGACGACAATACCGGAAGGGGACCGACGACTGGATGACGAAGGGTTCGCGAAATATATCGTTGGACGGGTGCAGAATGGCCACGGTACCGGTGTAGGTGGGGTGTATATGAGACACTTTGCCCCATCTGAAGTCCTAGGACCTGAGGATCAGGTCAGTGTTAACGCTGCAGGAGATACTTTTACTGGCGCAGTTGTTGCAGGGCTGGTGGGTGGAAAGTCCATTGAAGATGCTATATACCTTGGATCACAAGCCGCGGCGCTGACTTTGAGGCATGTGGGAGGAGTTGGAGATTTAAAAACGCTTCGTTAGGCGATATATCCTTGAATGCAAACCGCGCTATATGCCGGATATCGTATGTTCGGCTTTCAAGCAATTGCTTAACATGTCATCTTCCTCAACGGCCCACTCCAACCTGGATTTTTCCATGTCATCTGCCTCCTCGATTGCCAGTCCATCCTTTTGAAGACAGCTAGATCCGGTGAAGAAAGAACATTTTCATCAAGCTGACCGCTTGCCTCCTTCTCATGAGCGACTCGTAGAGCGTGCAGTTCAAGCCCTCCCCGTATCCGTCCAATCCAGATGTCAACATCTGCACGGCTCTTCTTGAATGATTCTGTTGCCCAAATAGCACGAAGCGCTTCGCCTTTGTTCCCCAATTCAATTCCCCCCAGCTGTTCCTTAATATTAAAAAGTATATCGAGCGTCTCCTCGTTGGCGTCGATCCCTCCATGGGTCATCTCGTTCAGCAGATTCTCAACCCGCGAGAAGTCGGAGGAAACTGCCCAGGTAATTCGGATCGTCTCGTTGTAGAGCGCGGCGGATACGCCAAGAATGTACGACGATCGTCCAATCGATTTCATGTGCGGAAGAACAGTCATACTCAATAATGAAGTAGGAAACGTTTGTTTCAAAACCCGGACCGCGTGGAGGAGAAGATGAGGATAGGAATAACTCAGGGAGGGTGGGATAGCTTTGAAGACTTCTTGATTCGGACGTTTCTCGTCCATTGCATCCTCTTGCGACGCTTCTACAATCTTAGCCCTTCCCTTCGCCTTTTTCTTTTCTTTGGTCTTCGAGGTCTTCGTCTTGGACTTGTTTTTGGAGCTAGCTTCACCATCAAGATCTAGCTTCGCTATCGGTCCGAAGACTTGGGTTTCGAGAACCTGCCATAATTTGGCATCCGTCGATGCGGTTTCAAGCAGCTTTTGCACCCGCTCCACGTGCTTGACTTTCTCTTTAGCTAGATTCCGAACTTCCGATTCGGGTTCTGGAGCAGTCTCGACCTTGGAGTCTGTTGATTCCGCCGGTTTGAACGGAGTATTTTGCTCGCGCGGTAATGGAAGTTTCCCGGCTGCCTGGCGCGCCATCGGACGAAGCGACTCGGGGAATTGCTGGACAAATGCCTGGGAGCCTAACGCATCGGTCTGGCATGTGCTGACTTTTCCTGTCCCGCCCACCTGCGGCATCTTAAGCGTATTAGATACCGCATTTTTCTCTACCATTTGCTGGAATAGCTTTGCGAATATCTTCTCTTCTTTAGGTGTGATCGTTGCGGTGGATGGTGGAGATCGTATGTCGTCTTGCTCTGCATCGGTCTTTGGCGGTGATCGGTTCAACTCGCCTTGATCGTTGAATTTCCTCGCAGTTGAGCTCCTACCACTCCGTATTGGTGACTGCTCATCTCTGCTGAAGTTCTTTGAGTGGCCGTATTTGGGTGTTTGGGAACTCGAGGCACGAAAACGATGTCTCTGAATTGTTGGTGTTTGATATAGGAAGGGTGTAAGTGTAGCACCCGAGAAGAACCCTCTCGACCGGTGAAGGGATTGAGATTCTATTAGACTCTTCAATGACATCTCTTTTAATGATAACCACCAAGCCTGTGGGACATCTTTCGAAGTTGTTGAATCCAAATCTAAAAACTCAACTTCCAATGACGCGAAAATCAAGACGCGACGTCGCGACGTTCGCTGGTTAATATTCGGTATCGTCACTGATTGGTCAACCGGTCACTACCCAGAAGTTAAAGATCACCACGACAAAGTCGTATTTCCAACCTGGTCGAAAACATTCGAACGTTACCACCACAGCTAACTAGTTTGCTTTAGGCGTTAGTTAGCATATTTTCCTACAACTTAGCAGAGATTGCGGCAATAGTGCTCACGGACGCAAAGGTGATGAATACATGGCTCCTCTAGACACAACCCGAGGCACAGTATTCCTCGAGCGCCTATAGTTTTAATGTTAGATTCATTATTGAAAGACCAGAACGATCTCACTCAGTGACCCCACGCAACCTATTAAGTGGAAGTTTATTGCCTATCTCTTTCTTCAAGCTCATAAGTCAAAAGCATAGTTTGGGTCAATAAATAGCCAGGGAAAGGTTTCAAAAGCCTTGCGCTACTCTACGTGTAGGATGTTTGCGTTAGCCAGGTGGTATACTTTAGGACTATCAATTTCTTCCTCTAGACGCGATTTTTCATCAAAGTCAAGTGCGGTTTGCGAAGCGGTAAGAAACATCCCAGTGTCCTTCAAGTCTTTCAATTTCTCCATGCCCTTGAGATGGTCCCATTGGCGGGCTCGATTGAAACTTTCGTGGCATGTCTGGCTGAACTCCATCATCATCTCAAAGTCGTCGTACGACATCTACGAACAGTCTTTGCTCTTCATAGAAACACCTGCCAACCATGATATCTCTTAATACCAGGGACTGAATACGAATGGGCTCTGGCTCGAATCGGCAAATTATCAAGACAGAGCACGCATGGACGAAAGTCATCGTGGAAAGTGTGGACTACTTCATTGAATTTCGGACCCAAAATGTAGGCCAACAGCTATCTTTGCTGCCCTCCCGTTATTGCTCGTCAACTTAGGATAATATGCGTCTCTCCTCAGATACATTTCTTCTTCTTATACGTCAGACTGTCGATCATCAGCCCCGTATAGTTGCAGGTGCCGTCAATCTCGACGCTGGTGAAATCCAGCGACGTCAAGTCTTTCCATCCCCCACCAAAGTCGACCTTCAGCATCTTAAAGGGGGTCGGGTTCTCCAACTTCGGATAGATGATCTTTCGCTCAACATGCCCACCACGCTTCTTGATCCCACGCAGCTTGATATGACAGTCGTCCTGCGGAAATCCGCTGCTGCAAGCGACATATAGGGACTGGAGGTCAAAGCTTTCTCCAGGATTTTCCACTGATATGGTGCGAGGCTTAGTGCAGTCGAAGGAAATCGCATGGTTAGGCGGAGATACCTCAGCGATGAGATTCTCGTCGGTGTTCTGCAGCCGTGTCAGCAAAATGGAGCTGACGGCGACTCACGCATATAAAACTTGCCACATAGAACAAATCGTATGTCAGTCCTCGATAAGTCCCTACAGGTGTCGGTGGCAGCTCGGTGAAAGGCAAATCATCGTAATCCGCTGTCCACGGATTGGGCCAACCGATTGGAGCACATATCTCCCCCCCTTCGGCTTGCGGTGCAGCGAAGGCGAAAGAGACCAGAAGCAGCGTCAGGGCTGGTACGGAGAGCATAGTGACTTGTTGAGGATCCTCTTGAGGATATTCTGTCGTCCGATAATCTTGCTATAACAATGAAGGTGGAAAGACCTTGAGCTCCATTGTCTAGGTTTAGCTGATTTTATACCCTTGCATCTCTGCGTAGGCGACATGACTTCACTCTCCTTACTTACCTTTTGGAGTGAAGACATGTCAATATTCCCCAAGTTATACGGCATTCCAGCTATATATAGAACGGTATTGGAACGTCGTATTCTAGGACCATTCCGTTCTGTTTACTGATTGGATGGAAATTGAAGATCCGCAATTTGAAACTCCTGATCTGGATAGCCTTTGTGAATACGAGCTGAGGGAGACTGCAACATCGAGATCTCCTGACACTTGTGTCCGATAATAAGAACTGGTTGGATAGATATTTGTATAACATATCCACTTCCGTCATGCATTCCATTGCGGGAGCGAATGTCACGGATAACTTCCCAGGACCAGTCCTTGTCTCAACCCAAGACAATTAATTAACCAAGGCATCGAGGATGGTCATTTCTAAAATGATGTAAACCAAGCAAGGGATTTTCTTGTCATCGACGGTGCCATTGCATGCCAAGCATGAAGGCGAATCTGCCCAAGAGCCACACGATACGCAATGCCTACATCCCGACTGATCCGAATCACGTTGCACAGACGTACTCCGTGACTAGGAACATCGAGATTTTGCTATACTGTCGAGTCGAATATGTAGTTGCCAGTATGCCTCTCGCGATCTTCAAACGGTATACTGATTGGAGAAGAGGATGAACTCTGCGTCCACCGTTCTGCCGATGACTAAAGATTCAGTGTTTCGAGCCAGGAACACAGTAACCCATATTCCCATGCGAAATCCTCTTGGAAGGGGTCTTGTCCAGAGAGCAATCCGTGCGGATGAACTTTATTGCAGACCCATACCTTGATAGACGATAAACTTAGCTATCTCCGAGTCGTGTCGAAATCAGGAGCGCAATAAATCGATGTAACGTGCTCCATCTGGTCCGAGCCGCCTAAGTCTCGCCCAGGTACTTGATTTTATCTGACGTGAGATACTACATAGTCGATGTCTTTAATTGGTGCATTTAGGGTATCAATCATTCGGTTGGTCGAAACGGCATTCTTTGGAAGTCTCAATGTACACGTGATTGATAAGGGGCAAGTTGTCATTTACCTCGATAGTAATAACTCCAAATGTTTCGTAGGCCCGGCCATCCTTTCGCTCGTATTCCTGTCGACTGATACTTATAGGAACAACACCAATCCATGGGTGCGCGTAGTATAGCAATGCTTAATTATATGGTGTAGCATCTGAACTGAACCGTTCCATCCAATCCACAACCATGAACGAATGGTGTGGTGGTCAATTAATGCCATCGGGCAGTGTAACAGACATTGTGAGAGACTGATTGAGAAGGCATAAAAACAAGATAAATACAACGTACATATATGTCACAAGCAATAAACTCAAACGGCTTGGAGAAGAGAAAGTAGTTAAGAGACGCAAGTGGCTTGGGGGGTGGAATATGATGCCCCAGCTAAAAAACAAGAGCGAAGATAAACCTCTGGACGATAATAGACCAAGGATCTTGAATTGCACGTACACCATGCCCATGTTGTAAACTCGTCTTCACAACTATAAATTATAAGTGTCAACAGGGATCCATTGGATAGGTTGAAACGACATTCTCTCCAAAAACGCAGTGGTTATGCAGTCGAGTTATGGGCAGTATCAAAGACATCGCGGTGTCTTGGTGATATGTTGGATTGCAATTGTTGTGAGGAGACCCACGATGCAAGCGGATGCCAGCGGATGGAATAGTCGAGGACCACTCACCAGACACAATGATGGCCATTGTTTCTATCATTAATACATATGTTGATCATAATGTGTTGATCATAATGCGAAGGGCGAGCAACAGAACCCGAAACGCAACAGAAGGAGCAGTCAATTCGATGTTGGGAAATGTGGGTTCCCAAGTCATGTGACAACGCGTTTCTCATCGCCATCTTCAGTCCCTCGACGCGTCCCTCCAGACGCCCCAACTCCTCGTCCATCTCCATCCCGTCCCAGTTCATTCGCTCGCCACGCCGCCTGATCTGCCTCGACGCTGTCTTCCTGTCTTCCCGTAATCCCTTTTGGACAATTGCATGGTCTCTCCACAATCATGTACGTTGACTCTTCAATAATGGGAAATTTACTGTTGCTGATTATCGACACAGGCATCGGCCGAAGGCGGTTGTCATCCCTCGCCTCGATCAAGAGAACATCCCCCCGGGACAGCTAGCCAAACCTATCAAATCCCAACGTCTATATGGAGGCTCCTCGCAAAGCCTTGACCGTCTCGTCAAACCCTTCAAATGTCCTGGCTCTGCAACGGTAAGCCGAACTTCCGTAAAGCCGGCCAGGAAGCGGCGCAAGATCGACTACACGGAAGATGGCGGCGATGTACCGGATTCCGATTCGGCATATAGTGAGAATTTGGCCAAGCTTCAGGCACGGTTGGAAGGCAACAAGTTTCCCGTCTTCAAAGTGAAAGACAAGGACACCACGTTCCGAGCAAGATTCAGCGTCCCGCTTTTGAACAAAGACACTGGAGGATGGAATCCACAGCGAGGAGCACCTCTTCTTGGGATGAGGCAAGGCAGAGTCTTCGTTGCTCGACCGCTACATGATCCGAGTGGTGAATTCTCGATCGTTCTCTTCGATCCGACAGTCGACGGGAAACCGGAACCCAAGAAGATCGAGGAGAAGGAAGAGGAAGAAAAGGACCAGATCAAGGTGGACGCTCCCCTCGTGCATAAGAGCTTAGCGGAAATATTGGGGTTGAAGAAGACGGTGGAAGAGCATCCTCAAGTTCCGGTTGTTATTGACCCACGTTTGGCAAAAGTTTTGAGACCACATCAAGTGGAAGGAGTAAAGGTAAATTTCTCTCAATGTTGGATGAAAGTCTACTAACGTGCCCTAGTTCCTTTACTCATGTGTCACTGGCATGGTCGATGAAAATGCACATGGCTGCATCATGGCTGACGAGATGGGGCTGGGGAAGACGGTAAGCATGTGCGCTTAAGAGAGTGGCAATCGTGTTAATTCGGACTAGTTGCAATGCATCACCCTCTTATGGACCCTCCTCAAGCAGTCACCAGATGCAGGAAAGCCAACCATAGAGAAATGCGTGATTGCCTGTCCATCAAGCCTGGTCAAGAACTGGGCAAACGAGCTGGTGAAATGGCTCGGGAAAGATGCGATCCATCCGTTCGCCATTGATGGAAAACTTCCAAAAGAGGAATTAATCCAGCAGCTACGTCAGTGGTCCATTGCCACTGGACGAGCAGTCATCCGCCCCGTTATCATTGTCTCATATGAGACGCTACGACTATATGCCGAGGAACTCAAGAGCACACCCATTGGCCTTCTTCTCTGCGATGAAGGTCATCGACTCAAAAATGACGAGAGCCGGACGTTTACTGCCCTGACCGGTCTGAATGTCCAGCGCCGAGTCATTCTCTCCGGGACGCCGATTCAAAACGATTTATCCGAATATTTTGCACTCCTCAACTTCGCTAATCCTAACTATCTCGGAACGAGAATGGAGTTTCGCAAGAAGTTCGAGATCCCCATTCTCCGCGGTCGCGATGCTGATGGCACGGAAGTCGACCGAGAGAAAGGAGATCAGGCCACTTCAGAGCTTCTCGGGTTGGTAAACAAGTTCATCATCCGGCGAACCAACGACATTCTCAGCAAGTATCTACCGGTGAAGTATGAACATGTCGTCTTCTGTAACCTAGCGCCATTCCAAAAGGATCTCTATAACCTCTTCATCCAATCGCCCGAGATCAAGAGTTTGCTCCGTGGAAAGGGGAGCCAGCCGCTCGTTGCTATTGGGCTTCTCAAGAAGCTGTGCAATCATCCGGATCTGCTAGCCTTACCGCACGATCTCCCCGGATCGGAAGACACCTTCCCAGAAGACTTTGTTCCAAAAGATTCCCGCGGTCGGGACAGGGATGTAAAGTCGTGGTATTCTGGGAAGATGGTGGTTCTCGACCGGTGAGTATGCAATCCCTTGAACTGCGGATATAGACTGACTGTTATAGAATGCTGGCAAGAATCCGACAGGATACGAACGATAAGATCGTGCTGATTTCCAATTACTCCAAGACCCTGGATATATTCGAGAGGCTTTGCCGATCTCGAGGCTACGGCTCCTTCCGTCTCGATGGTAGCATGAACGTCAGCAAGCGACAGAAGCTCGTAGACAGATTCAACGATCCCGAAGGCGAAGAATTCGTCTTCCTGCTCTCCAGCAAAGCCGGTGGATGCGGCCTCAATCTCATCGGAGCCAACCGCCTCATCCTCTTCGATCCCGACTGGAATCCCGCGGCCGATCAGCAGGCATTGGCTCGCGTGTGGCGCGACGGGCAGAAGAAAGACTGCTTCGTCTACCGCTTCATCGCGACGGGGACGATTGAAGAGAAGATTTTCCAGCGGCAATCGCACAAGCAAGCGCTCTCCACCTGCGTCGTGGACTCCGGGGAGGACGTGGAGCGACATTTCAGTTTAGGTTCGCTTCGTGAGCTGTTCCAGTATCAGCCGCACACGACGAGCGATACGCATGACACGTTCAAGTGTAAGCGATGCAACAAGGATGGTCAGCAGCATATCAAGTCGCAGGCGATGCTCTACGGTGACACCAGTACTTGGAATCACTTCGTGAATAGCGGGCAGAGCGGGCCGCTGGGAAAGATCCAGGACCTTCTGCTTCGTCAAGAGACGGAGCAAGGGGACGTCAGTGCGGTGTTCCAATATATCAGCCACTAATGATTACTCGAGGGGAATGAGGGGATGACTTCAGATTGTTAGCATTTGGTTAGGCGCATTGGTTAGGCGCATTGTATAGACAGCGACACGCTAATCCAATTCATCCTCGTCCAACGAACTCTCTGTCTCTGTTTCGGCCGCTTTCTTCCTCCCCCTCCCTGTCCCAGCTGACTTCTTCGCCGCCTTATCGTCCCTTCGTCGAACCTGGTCTTCCACCCTATCCCTCTCGGCCGCCCCCTCCGCAGCCAACCGCGTCTCCATCTCTTCAAACTCCCGACTCTCCACATCCATCCCCCGCAGCTGTTCCAGCAACTTGATCTCCCGTGCCCAGATCCCTTTATCCTCCACCGCCTTCGCCTTCTTCACCGGACCCTTCTTCTTCCCACTCTCCGCTTCCCCACCACCCACCAGCTCCGCCTTCACTGGCACGTCAATCGGCGTCTCCAACACCAACGGCAGCCCATGAAACCGCCCATCATTCACCAAGTTCCAAAACGCCCGCAGCCCCAGAAACCCTGTCCCGATATTCGCGTGCAAATCCCGCGCGCTCCCCAGCGGCGCCTTCGAGTCGTTGATATGCGCGGCCTTCAGGTACTCCTTCCCAACAATCGTATCGAACCGCTTCATCGTCGATTGATACGCATCTGGCGTGCGGACATCGTAGCCTGCGGCGAAGATGTGGCAGGTATCCAAACACACCCCCACTCTCTCCTTCTTCTCAATCAGCGCGATAATATCGCGTAGATCCTCGAACGTGCTCCCGAGGGTATTCTTCCCGCCCGCCATCGTCTCCAGTAGCGTAATGACGTCCCCTGTGGCCGGGTCCTGATGCGCCCTGTTCATCTGCGCCGCCAGATGGCGAATCGCGCTCGCCCGATCCGGTGCGCCGGCACTGTTTCCCGGATGGAAGTTATACAGCCGAATCCCTAGCTTCTCGCACCGCGACAGATCATCTACGAAGCTCTCATACGCCTGCTTCGTCCGAGCGGGGTCCGGGTGCGCGAGATTAACGAGATACGAGCCGTGCGGGACGATGTGCACCCCCGCGTCGTATTTATGGTGTGAGCATGCGGAGGTGAAGAGGGGTGGGATGGTAGGATCGAGGGGCGGGTTCGCCCATTTGCGTTGGGATTTGAGGAAGAGGGCGAAGCTGTTGGCGCCGACGTGAAGGGCGTTGGGGATGGAGTTGTGGACGCCTGGAGGATTAGCGAGAGAGGGGAGAGGAGGGATGGGACTTACCGCCGGCACCGCTCACATGGGCACCTATAAGAAGTTGACTGCCGATGGTTCGGGCGGCGAGGGGGGGCATTTCTTCTTCCTTTTGCTTCTTGGTCTTCCGCTTGGGCTTCGTGATGGGTTGTACTTCCTCGTCGACGATCGCTTCCTGATCTTGAACAACGGGTGTCTTCTTCGCCCTTGATGACCGCTTCTTCACATTCGCTTCCTTAGTTATATCGGCTTCCGCTACTACCGGAGTCTCTTGCTTGATGCTTGTTCTGGAGCGATGTAGAGTTCTAGTGGATTTTTCGGGAACAACACTCGTCTTCTTGACATCTATATCCACTACGGCCGCAGCTTTCGTGCGTTTGGAGCTTCGAGATGGAGGTTCTGCTCCAACCTTGCGCTTCCGGCTCTGCGACGAGTGTTTCGTCTCGATTTCTTCAGACGCGACGGAGGTTATGGACTCGGGCTCAGGGGCATCAGCGGACATGGAGGAGAGAGATGAAGATGAGGAACGAGGCATGGTGGATGTTCAAGCCATTGGTATTGTGATGGGACTTGACAGAAATTACGGACTGTCCTGAAAGGTTTTAATGTACGAATTGGTTCCTGAAGTTAGTATCACTAAGTTCGATGCAATGATGGACTCTGGTATCGCGAAGTCGCGTATATAAACCAGACAGGGATTGTCATCTGTTATCGATAAGCGGCCCACCTTCGACATTTGAATTTTTGGAGACTCCCGCAACTCTGCCCCCGAAACCTTGATATACCCCATTCTTGCGCATTCGACTACGATTAACCTACTCACGGTCATTCATATCATTCAGTATGGCAAAAACAAAAAAGAAGTCCGGCTCGGGTTTGGGCCCAGCCTTCGGTGGCGTCTCCAAGTCCACCAAACCCCCCAAGGCATCCCACAGCATCTTCAAGATGAACACAGATATCGGCCAGCATATCCTCAAAAACCCCGGTATCGCGCAAGCGATTGTCGATAAATCAGACCTCAAACAAAGCGATGTATGTTCTCCTCTTGTTCATCTCCTATATACACCCCCTAACACCTCCAGGTCGTCCTCGAAATTGGTCCCGGCTCCGGAAACCTCTCCCTCCCCATCCTCGCCCGCTGCGCCCGCCTCACCGCCATCGAACTTGACCCCCGCATGGCCGCCGAACTCACCAAGCGCGTCCAAGGTACCCCCTACGCCGCCAAACTCACCCTCCTCCTCGGCGACGTCATCAAACGCCCCGCCCTCCCCTACTCCGACGTCATCATTTCCAACACCCCTTACCAGATCTCTTCGCCGCTGGTCTTTAAGATCCTCGGCATGGACGCGCCGCCGCGGTGCGCGGTGCTCATGTTCCAGAGGGAGTTCGCGCAGCGCTTGTTTGCGAACCCGGGGGATAAGCTGTACAGTCGGCTGAGTGCAAACGTGCAGATGTGGGCGCATGTGCAGAATGTGATGAAAGTAGGGAAAAATAACTTCAGCCCGCCGCCGATGGTGGAAAGCAGCGTGGTGCGAATCGTGCCGAAGCGGCCGCGGCCGCAGATTAGCTACGAAGAGTGGGATGGGATGTTGAGGGTGTGCTTCTCGCGGAAGAACAAGACGCTGCGGGCGGCATTCGCGGTGGAAGGCGTGGTTGCGGGTCTAGTGGAGAATTGGAGGACGTGGTGCGCGGTGAATGGGATGCCGGTGGAAGACGATGAGGGAGATGTGGCGATGGGGGCGGATGCTGGGTTCGCACCTGGGATAAGCGAAGGGGGTGTTAGCACGGCGCAGGAAGATGAATGGCATGGATTTGCGGAGGAGGCGAATGGGGACGATATGGATGTCGATGGCGTCGATAAGGAGGTGGATGATGAGTTGCCCGCGTTCATGGCCCGGCAATTGACGGGGAAGTCCGCGACGAGGGATCGGAAAAAGCAGAAAAAGACGAAGTTGTGGGCGAAGGTGAAGGAGAAGATAAGGAAGGTTTTGGAGGACGATACGGAGTTGGCAGAGAAGCGAGCGAGGACTTGCGATCAGGGGGAGTTTCTTAAGCTTCTGTATGCCTTCAATCAGGAGGGCATACATTTCAATTAAGCTCCTCCCAGAGCCCTGGTCGAAGATACCCTTTTCATGAAAGTTGACAATACAGCTGCCTTCGATTCGTGGGTATACCTGTCTGAATGCACTCTCTACTATGATGTATCATTATGTCCAAATTCCGACACTATCCTGTCCATGCCGGTCGTTTCTCATAAATCCTGCCCCCTATCTCTCCGCCATGGAGAATGTTAAGAAAGCATGAACCAACCTGCCAGCGACCAGAGTACCATTATCAATACCATCAAAAACCATGCGCCACCCTTATCTGCACTCGTCATCGGCCTAGTAAGCAAATTCGAAGTGCTTCCACCTCCTCCCCCGCTTCCACCGGATCCGGCCCCTGGATCTCCGGTACTGTTACCCCCCGTGTTTGCCGTGAACGGCGCACGCGTGCTGTCTATCAACAGATTCTGAATCACACTCAGGGCGCTCATTTGCTCGCCCACACCATTGAGCCCGTCGAAGACTTTCTCGTACCATTTGCGACCACACCACTCGCCCTGTGGGCCGCCGGTACATTGGCCCGCGGCCCCCTGCGCGGACGTTTCCATCAACGGCCTGATGCGGTCTCGAGTGAAAGGGGCGAGTTGGCTCGCGATCGCGAGCCAGCGGGAGAAATACGCTTTGAAGGAGGGTTGGTCGACGTTGCATGTCTCGGCTGGTTCGCAAGCCATTTCGACGAGGATCTTGCCGCCGTATTCTTCGGGATACATGACTTCGACGGCGTCGAGGAGTTTGGTCAGGTGGTTTCCCCAGACGTCGGAGCCGTTGGTGAAATTATACAACTGTCTCGCATGTTAGCTCGCCCGGGGATGTAGAAGGGAATATAGAACGCACATATGCACTCCCGGCAATCAGATTACCGTAATTATACGTCCATTCCAAAATGGTTGGATTGGTACAATTGTCCTCGACATCGCCGCCATCGTACACCCGATACTCATCATCGATCATTTTGATATCCAGTAGCCAATCGAATGCCTTCTCCGCCAATTCCGCATATGTCTGGTTCCCCGTGTAGCGCGCCAGCCGCGCACCCATCTGAAAGAAACAGCTGTTCGATATCGTGTTCTTGTAGTTGTATCCGTTGTTCCATGTGAAGATCTGCCAGCGGAGACCGCCTCCGCAATGCTGGGTGTCCCATCTCGACGCCTGCTGGTTGAAGACTGATTGAGCGAGTGCGAGCCAGGATGGCTTGTCTGGTGGTGGGTTGGGGTAGTTATATTCGGCTGCATCGAGGACCGCGAAGGCCCAGAAGGCTTGGTCGTCGTTACCTTCGGTACGGGATTGATTGGAGGGTAGGTAATCATTGTCGCCAATTTGATGCAGCAGTGCTTCGGTCGTGATATTGTTATAAGTGGTGTCCCCGGTTAGAGACCAGTATTCGACCAGAGTCATAAACATTGCGCCCGCTTCCCACCAAAAGTATGGGTCGGGAAGAAGGCCGGGAATCATGCCTGTTGCATTGCCAGTGTAGAATCGTACGAGTCCGCGGGCAAGGCTGCTTGCGGCTTTCTTGATGCTAGCTGCTTGACGTGAGCAGCTGTCCAGTTTCCTGATCGTGGAGTCTACCGCAGGGAAGACCACTTACCATCATTGCCAATCTCGATATCGATCGACAGTCCATATTGGCAGAAAAGCAGCAGTGATAACACCGTTCTCCAGACACCGTTTGACCACATCCCATCTATTAAACGAGTGAAGGTTTTGATTGAACGAAAGTAATCGATCTCCTCTTTCCACCACTTCTCATCTTCTCCTGCTGATCAATGACGTCCACATGTGACTAAGGCAGCTGCGGCGGGGATGGGAAGCTTCGGTTTCCTAAACAGCTACTGGGCTTCGCGGAACATGGTGACAGCAGATGACGAAAAAGAAGGAAGACGTGGAAAACGAAGGACTCAACAAACCCAGCAATTAAGCACAGTAAGTAAGCATTGGTAGATAGGATAATTAATAATAATGAGCGAAAGCCATCCTTGAAGTGCTCGAGCGGTGCGATTCGAGGGAAGGCGACGTCACACTGGGGTCCTTTGGTGGGATCCAAGACCCGAGTGGATTAAGAATCCTAAGCTTCTCTTGCAAGTCGCACCGTCACCGCAGTACCCGTGTGCTAGAATTTCATCCGACAGGCACCAGGTGGAGGATGTGCACCACCACATCCATTATTGTTCCGTGCCGCCGTCAGTAGCATGGTGGTGTGTACCTGTACATAGCCCTGCTCGACCAATGTTCGATTAATCTAGTGTGATTTGACGGCCAATAGACCACTCTGTTTTCCCGCATGGAGATGGAAAGGGATCATTCAGCCCATGCTGACCTGTCCATGCTACGTCCTCGGTTGAACGGGCGATCCGCACGGAATAGTGCTCACCTTGCTTGACATGGAAGAGCTATTCTATTCTAGAGCCTGCATGTGAATGATGATGGGATGGGTGCCCCCAACTTCGTCAAAATGGCGGGTCGGAAGCGTTGACAAGCATCGGGTCAAGGTACGCTAAGCGATAAATAAACGGACGACTCTAGTTCCCGTCGAAGAGTATCCATGTGATAAAGAGGCTTAGAGAATCCAAAGAACAACGCAAAGTTGCAGAGCCTTTAGTGAGGGGAGCAAGGCCCGGCTAGATACACCAAGCATGTGCTGGCTGTCTGGTCTCGCGTCTCTACTCCTCCTGGAGAGTCACTCGGGAGTCCAGACGCATTATGGATGCGACCTGAGCCACTGAGGGTCAGAGGGAAGCGTCTCAGGAACGCTCAATGATTTTTCCGAAGGTCAGAGGAAATGTTCCGAGGCTGGAAACCTTGGAAGCAATAATTCCTTCGCGGTCGGATTTCGTTCCGCCGCGGAGTTGAATGGTTTGAATTACATAATCACCAGCATCTTTCATGAATCATGACCTAACCAAGTTTCCTCTCATACATTCCATTCCATAAGAATATTACAGTTTTTCTTGTCCCTCTTGCATTGGATTGATTCGATCAGATACTGAATATCGTGAGATGTTTCAAATCGCCCAATGACGACAATGTACCCGTCCTGACTGCGCATTAGGCAACGTCAGAGAGCGAAGCCACTTGCGAGAACGGCATCCAAAAACGATTTTATGCACGGGGTAACGTAGTGTCCATCTATAGATCTTCATTGCCTGTTTAAGGAATGGTGAGGCTTTAGATTCTGAGGTCTACGATCTTTCTGGCAATGGGTGTTAGCCGCTTCTCCTTGATGACATCGGGTAGAGTGGCGTCTTCATCCTGCCCGGGGTGAATATCAGCCCGATCTGGAGCCTACAGTTCATCCCTTGCGCTGATGCACAATGCTTTTTCTTTTGCGCGCATCCTCTTGTATTATTTATATCGGTCTCTATTATTTTTAGTCTATCATCGCCTCTTGTCATTTCATTCACCCGTCTATGACAACTTCAATTCTTCGTCTCATATTTCTTAGGTCTGGAAGAGGACGATGGCCCAAAACACCACCAAAACTCCTTTGAAGCAGATAGTGATCCTCGGAGGATCCTATGGTGGCATTTCCACTGCGCACTACCTCCTCAAACATGTCGTCCCCCGCTTACCCGAGAATGAAGCGTGCCAGGTCACCCTTATCGGTGCATCGTCGCAGGCCATGTGTAGACCCGCCTGCCCTCGAGCACTCATATCAGACGATATGTTCCCGCAAAACAGACTATTCGTTGGCATCGCGGAGTTATTCAAGCAGTACCCGAAAGGCAGTTTCCGCTTCGTTCAGGGAACAGCCATGCATCTAGACGATACAAACCGAACCGTGGCCGTCACACTTTCAGACGGCGGCCCCAAGATCTTCGTTTTCCACGCTCTCGTTATCGCTACCGGGGCATCTACGAATTCTCCGCTACTCGGACTCCACGGTGATGCTGGCTCCCTACGAGCCAGCTGGGCAGAGTTCCGCGACGCTCTCCCAGCTGCAAAGAGCATCGTCGTAGTAGGCGGAGGCCCCACAGGTGTGGAAACCGCAGCTGAATTGGGCGAATATCTGAACGGTCGGGCGGGTCTATTCAGTTCGAAGTTAGCGAACCCCACGGTGCGCATCACTCTTGTCACTTCTGGTCCACGCATACTTTGGTACCTTCCGCCCTCCACCGCAGAAACTGCGGAGAAATACCTCGCCGCAGTCGGCGTGAATGTCATCAAGAACGCTTGGGTCACGGCCATAGAGCCTTCAGACGCCGGGGCCGTCAAAGTCTCGGCGAAGGCGAAGCTAGCCCTTGACGATGGGACGACCCTTGACGCCGACCTTTATATTCCCGCGACTGGTACGACACCGAACACTAGCTTCGTCCAAAAATCCCTCCAAACCCAAGACGGCCGCGTCAACACCAACCCCTCCACCCTCCGCATCGACAAATCCGGTCCCCGCATCTATGCCATCGGCGATGCATCCTCCGCTGCGCGCCCTGCCATCCATCTCATCTTCCCTGCCGTCCCTGTCCTCTGCGCCAACATCAAGCGAGACCTTCTCCTCGCCGCTGGCGTGGACGAGAGCTCCATCGGTGAAGATAGGATATTCAAGGAGGATACTCGCGAGACGCAGCTGGTGCCGGTTGGCAGGAGCAAGGGGGTAGGGGCGGCAATGGGGTATCGGTTGCTTAGCTTTTTGGTGTGGGCGATCAAAGGACGGGACTACTGGCTCTGGACGACTGGAGCACTTTGGAGTGGAAGACAGTGGGCGAAAGAATCGTGATTCCGAAGTATCGAAGCCATCCGGGATGGGTGGTATTGAAGGTCCCCGATATAGATCTAGTTGTTTGAATAGCTTATCCCTTCGTTATGTTTAGTATTCCCTTACCTCAAGACAGAGAGGCGTCATGCACTCCGTATATAAATTCTATCAAATCACCTACTCAACCCGTCAGCGGCTTTATTATCTGATGCAGGCGAAGGTTGCACTGTCGCAAGATCAGCCTTCAGTTTCGTATTCTTGCAGACACTCCTACTATGTACTCGAAAGAGGCACGACCAGGAGGGTGATCAAAGACATGACTCAGTTAATTTAGTGCAATGAAGCAGGATTCATCAATTTATATGGATTCAGCCTGTAGATCTTTTCTAGACACTTGCATACAATGCAGCACGAGCGGTTATGACTACCGCTCCGAACCACATTCCCCGAAGAATCAGGAAGTTTCAACTTCTGAACTGTGCCACCCAGGCGCAACAGATTCAGCCATTCGTGTACAAAGGAGCACCTGTCTGGTGTAAATGCGTTGATACGCATGAACAGATTCATGGAGGTCCAGGACCTCCGCAAGCTGGCCCGACGAGATAGTAGTTATCTCTAGTAAAGCGAGAAGGACCACGCATTGGTATTCAGTCAGATCCACGTCTTTTCCACCGTTAAATCCCGCCCATTTGATAAAAGGACTGTTCTTCTCGAGAGGGAGAGACTTTGTTTTGAGCTTCTCGTCGGTTGTGATGCGGGCGTTCCGGAAGTTTCGTGTGATGACTGCTTAAGCATATTTTTGTGTATATCAATTGATCCAGTGGTTGTATTATAAAGATTAATGGAAATTGCTTAAGAAGATAGTGTACTTTAAGAATGAGGAAGAAGAAAAGGAACCTGACTAACTGATCTGTGGGAATGACGATGTAATGATATATCAGGGGTTTCCGATATACTTCTACTTCTACTTTAGCGACTCTTCTTCTTTCTTTCTACATCTTGACCCACCTAGCCCACTAGCCCAGAACGCCTCGAACCTGGTCATAACCGGTATCTCCTATTCCAGAGAACTCTAACATGTTCCGATGGACTGATGGAGACCACAGGCCGAACAAGCCTTGTGGCAGAATATATTCATAGCTGGAATAAGTTCAACCCCTGTCAAGTAGCCAACCACCCAAGTAGCCAACCGTTTAAGTAGCCAACATCAGCATCTCTTATCACCATCATTCCAACCGCGATATCTCCACCAAAACATTTTTTGGGAAATGTATACAACAGGATTCAAATAACCTTACTTGGAGAGTCTGACGTAAATTGGGCTTTTGAAATAGAATGTTTTCATTGGCAATAATCATCCTCTACCGCTCGTAGAGCTTCTTGCGCCCGTTTGGTCTCCCGAACTTGCACAAACCTCTGATTAAGATCTATTTGAACTTTCTTTTTGCGTTTTGGTGCTGCAGCAGCATCAAGGGGTGCCTATATCCATAAGCTCGCGATTTTCAGATTTGGTAATGCCTGACGCGCCTGTGTAGCACTCCATTACCAACGAAAACATCCTATTTCAGAAGCCCAATCTACGTCAGAGACTCTCCAAGGAAGGTTATTTGAATCCTGTTGTATACATTTCCAAAAAAAAGTTTTGGTGGAGATATCGCGGTTGGAATGATGGTGATAAGAGATGCTGATGTTGGCTACTTAAGTGGTTGGCTACTTGACAGGGAGTTGAACTACATGTATACTAGTAGAGTTCTTACTACGGAGGACCCCCTTGCTCAAAAGTACCTGCTCACTCCAAGACCCCAGAATCAAACTATTCCTAATTAGGATACACATACTGATTAATGGCTAAGTCCTTCACATTCACATTATCTCAGTCCTTTCTCGTATGGTCTCTCCCTTTCTTGTAACTACTCGTTCCCTTATTCTAACTCGATTATCTGTTGAATATGTCGTGGAATCCGCTGAATACAAGCCTGTATCTTCTCCTGCGGGAGTCCTCCCCAGCAAGCTTCCCAGGCTTTGACAGCTTGATGCCAATTCTTTGGAGCACCCTTTCATTGTCGTCACTCTCTTCATGTATGGCCGACATGGCTCGATATCGTTTAGATCCGGGGAATTGCCGCACCAAAGAAGTCGCTGTACTCCGTACAAACTGTATACTCGTTGCTGTGCATGATGGGCGTGCGATGGAGCTTTATCCTCTTGAAAAATCGTGCCTGGCCGATCCTTCCGACATTCCCTTACGAAAGGAAATAGCTTCGGATTTAGTATCTCTGTCTGATATCGATACCAGTCGATTCCTTCTCCTTTCCGTCGAACTAGTTTCCATGTCTTCTCCGTCCATTTCCAGATTGGCTTTCTTCCAGAGGGATTCCGGAGTCCCATCCTCCTCATACCGGTCTCAAGTTCCCACTGCTCTCGACGAATAGGTTCAAGCAAGTCATTTATCTCTTCTAATATCTTTCCGTGTCGATCTTCTCCTGTTTCGTTTCCGGCATCCAGCAATGGTAAGGGCCTTTCTTATCATACGTAAAGCAAGCCCAGAATATAAATTCTGTATATCCTTTCCAACGCTCCTGGATACAGGTCTTTGCAAGCACCTCATCTTTCGTCCTCCATACTCGATAACTAACCTCTACGGTGGACTAATACGATAGCCGTCTCGTTACTCCAAATAACGTTTTTCCAATCTTCCAGTGTACGATACTCGTGCTCTTTCGCAAACTTCAACCGTTTAGCTTTCATCTTCTTCGTCAATCCAGGCTTCCTCGTCGGCTTCGTCTTGATGAAGCCGGCCTTCTTGAGCGCTCTCCAGATGGTAGACTCGAAGACAATCTAACTGTCTCTACAAAGCTCGCCCGCGATATCAGCGCAAGTCTTCTTCCTCCCATATTGATCCTGACGCACTTTGGCAAGAACAGTATTCGATAGCTCCTCCGTCTGTTTTTTGGGCCGGCCGGGACGGGGTGCATCTTCTAGCCACTCATCTCTAATATGCAGAGGCAGATGATTAGGTTCAAATCCCCGCTCTATTGCACGGGCATAAATAGCATTAATTGTACGTTTTGGAAGACCCGTTTTTTCAGCGATTTCAGCGGTTGTTTTCCCCACAATAGGTGACTTAAGAGTAACAATAAGAGCTCGTGTTGCGATGTCAGTATTTGGAGCCATTTCTTAATGTGCAAAAGACTTCATAAGATTGAAAATCGGAGCGATGAATGACAGATTCGATGTATTTAGGATTCCTCGGCTGGTATTGTGGGACTGCCAATAGAGTGGCGTATTTAGCGTGGGCAAGAACTTCTGAAGGGGACTTTCCGTTATCACCTTTGTGGTATGTAGGCACTCTTCGTCAATCCATGCCATACGGACACTGGCACTTCTGGCAAAATCCACGGCTTTCAATAGTTTCATCGGGAGCTCTGTTTGGCCGTTCAGCAAAGGAACCGTTTTCCTCGACCACGCGGATTCGATAGGACCCAGTGTGGGAGAGAGAGTCGAAGTTCCCTGAGCGTTAACTCTGCCAGCAGTTGCTGATGGCGACCAAGGGTTGTAAACCTCAACCTAGTTCTGCTAGATTGCTTTGCCGGCATCTAAGGATCGTAGACTTCAGCGACAGCTGGCGCATGAGAGCTTCTGATGTTGGGGTATGTCTCTGCTTTGACTCTGCTGTTCTAACCCGATCGACTGTCGAGACTCATTATTCACCATAAGTAGTCTGTGGGTCCGGACGAGCACGTTGCAAATTGCCGTGGTCGTCAGGGAACGCCGAGGCAACCAGACGGCTGAGAATTGCGCGGGGACCACGCTCAACCAAAACAAAGCGCTAAACCCACCAGTACGCCAGCTCTGCCTGTGAATTGGACTTGGTGCACGCTGGGTTTCTAGCGGTTTAATGTTCTGGCTCGCTTTCACTCTCCAGGACAGACGCCGTTGTGTTCCTGGTTGTTGACATTTCCACGGCATGCAATTAAATGAGAGGTTAGAGGACAAAAGAGTAGCTGTGAGATTTTACTCTCCTGCTAAAATTGAATATGAAACTTGTCTGTAGCGTTTTCCGGATATTACAGCATCACGCTTGGAATAATCCGACTGACATGGGAGATACTTGCGTACCTGAGGAATTAATTGCGTTAATTGAGCCTTGGATACTGAATAGTTGGAGCCATGAGAATGTAGTGCACGGAAAATTAGCTATTCCCCCCTCTTCACGACCATTTTGCTCAATTTGCTTGAATTCCAATCATCTGTAGAAGCAGCGGCCATCTTTGCAAACTCCAGCGCTCATACATCTATCGCGTACATACAAGAAGGTAGGGTATCATCAAACTAAGTAACTAGCACTTTTCATCATCATCATCATCAGAATGAATGGTCGGTCCTCACACAAGTACTTCAGTGCACTCCGGACACACTAGCTCAGGTCGCCAGCGGAAAACCCCCTGCTCAACGAGAAAGCACGGCAAGAAACATCACCATCACCAAAAACACCAGCCCAAAAACCAGCACCGCCACTGGCGAGGGCGCCGTGCGTCTATGTCGAGAGCGCAGGGACACCAGATCCTCAAGATGTTCGAGAAACTGCACTTCTGATTTTTCAACAGCCGCCTCCTTGTCCATCCACGCTTTGTATGCCGACACGTCGGCTTCCTCGGCAGGCTGAAAGCGATCGCGGGTTTTGTTGTAGGATGCGAGGGCTTGGTCTGGATGGGGTGTTAGGAGGTGGAAGCGAGATGCTAGAAGAGGAGAGAAGAGGAGAATAATTGGGGGGACGGAAAATAGGGGGCATACTGTACTGATTTAACTTCTCAAACACCCTCCCCAACAGCAGTGTCCGTCGCCGATACAAATCGATGTGACTACTCCCCTCCATCCTCCGCGACGACGGTAGCTTCACCCCTTCTTTCTCACTCCGGGCGCTCAGTTGCGCACAATGCTCGTCCAGGATTCGTAGCTCCTCTTCGAGCTCGCTCAGCTCATCCTGGATGTGCAGCAGGATGCGGTGATTGAGCGCCTCGAATTTGCGGTAGACAGGCGTGAGTCCCGCGTCCGCTGGTTGCTCGTCGTCTCCGGTGGGGTAGGCACTCTCGACGCGTCGCGATGCGACAGTGAGCTTCGCCGCGAGCAGCTCATAGCCGGTAACGGTTGTCGTGGAGGGATCAAAGGGCGGTTCGGGGTTGGCGATCGGGGGGTTGGGGAGCTGGAGTTGGTGGGCGATGGAGGGGTAGATGGGGGTCATGGGCGGATACGGCATGTGCGGGTAGTGGGCGTATGGATGGGCGTGCGGCGGAGCATAGGGCGGCTCGTGGGGGTACAGCGGCATTGGGGGGGGATACGGGGTGCCGGTGGTGGGAGGGCGAAAGGTGCGTTGGGGTTGCGGGCTTTGGAGGTGTTGGAGGGCATCGCGTTCGCGGGTTTCGAGGTTGCGGCGAAGGGAGTCTTCGGAGGGGTCGGCGGGCCGGCTGCTGGTGGTGGAGCGGATGCTGGAGCGGCGAGTGAGGGTTTGGGAGTGGGAGGCCGATCGGGGCTTCTTCTCGCTATTGTCTGGTTGGGATTGCGATTCATCGTTGGGCTCTGGGCTTGAACCGCGGATTGAGATGCCGGAGTCGGAGTGGGAGAGGTCAGGGGGACCGGGTTTATACATGTATCGCATGAGTTCCTGCGAAGGCATCTGGTCGGCGGAGAAGTAAGGAACGTGGTGCTGCTCTCCAATGCCTTGCTCTTTCTCCGCCGACTGGCTCCCATCGACCGATGTTGGTGAGCCCGGCTCTGGCGACACTTGCTGTAGGAACTCGAAGACGTGGAGCTCCTTTCCTTGTTGAATCGCCGCAAGCTGGCCCTCGTTCAGGGTTGAGGAGCTTCGTCCGGACTCCATGGCATGCTCTCCGTCTCGCCGCCTTCGAGAACTGACGGTCTTATTGTAGGACTTCTGCGTGACCGTCGAGTTGCTCCCGCTCGACGTGTTCGATGTGTTCGTAAGCGTCGATATAACCGACAGCAGCGATTGACTGGTCAACACGGGGACCTTTCGCTGTACGGCAACTCTCGACCGGACCGGCTTTCTATGCGTGCTCCTCCATTCATCAGCCTGCCTCCGACGTGACGACGATCTTGACCCCTCCGGATCGCTTTCGTCGGCTTCAAGGATCCGGTTCAGCCTCGTAGACTGGTGCGAGCTACCACTGGACTCAATGGGACTGGTATCCCTAGTAGTCCTGCGACTCCGACTCGGCCGGGAAGAATACCCTGGATGCGAAGCTCTACGCCTCGATGGTCGCTCTTCTTCCGCGTTTATCCATTGGGGGTTATCTCGCTGGTCGCCGTAGCCTGGATAGGAGGCACGCTTCCGGGAGTGCTGTGGGCGTGCCAGGTTGGAGGGATCCTTTAGGGAGGAGCCATTGGGCTCGAGAATCGAGGGAAACGAGGATGAGATCTGCTCCGCCTGCTGCGATCAGTATGAAGAAGTAATTTCCAGTTCTACGGTCAAAAGGAGCCGGGTTGATTCAACACACAGACTCAGACGGGAGTTTGCGGGTCTGGAGAGCACAAGATCATACCATAGCAAACACATCCCACGCAGAAACGGATGCGCGAACGGAGGATAAATATCACACATCGTCCGATCCACTGCAGCTAACCGAGTCATTGGGAAAGGAAGTCCGATGGTGCGAGAATGAGCATGTCGAACGGACTGTATAGCGGGGGGAGGTTGCGGACGTGGCACAAGTTGAATAGATGAGGCCAGGGATCCGGCGGTACAATGCAATGAGAGATGCAGATCGTGGCAACCCTGGAGCCGCTCGCGTTTCTCAGTTCTCGTCGCCTACGAGTGTCCTTGCTGCACCTGCTTCCGAGGACGGAATGCGGGATAACGTTTTCATAGCATGCTGGAGAGGTGGTGCACCAATCATTGATCCGAGACTAGTTCGACCGCCGTATGTGGTGGATATGATATGGTGCAGATAGTGTCTGCATAGGAAATTGATGAAGCTGATATAACCATTGATGACGAGTGCAACAGGGATGGATCTGATATCATCTTCTGGACTTCTTATTAAGCAACAAGTGACCCGTCGATTAATGGTATTTTTACAATTCGCTCTACGACTTGTGCAACCGAAAACGTTCGAGATAGTTGAATCCGCAAGATTTGGACTTCTGCATCAGCAAAGTGGATTTGCTCAACAATAATAATCTAGAACGACCGACGCTCTATTGTTCGAATCATGAGATGGAAATGGTCTACTCCAGATGTTTCAGAAGGGTAGTGGTCCACTTGTCTATGCCCCATAACGCCAAAACACCCCCTTTGACAAGACCTCCTGACAGCTGGCAATGTGTACAACCCAAAAAGACTCGTGGGAGTCTAAAATCTAGTGATATCCCGCCCGAACGCCCAATTGATAACCCTGCGAAAGTTAGCCCACACTTCTCCAACCGATACCCTCCCTCTACTCACCAATACATCGGAATTAGCAACTTATTCCTCCAACTCACGCTCTTCGTCAAATACGCCCCCCTCCACACAATCCATGCCGCCCGCCCCGACACATGCCCTCCCGTCCCCGCCTGCATAATCGCCCTCCACGACCCAATATACGCCAGCGTCCCGGCATTCTTCCAATTAAACCCGCCCCGCTCGAACCCGCCGCGATTCAGCCGCTTCGCCAGCCAATACGCCTTCTGCGACGCTACCTGCGCGGTCGCCGGGTAGCTCGTCCCCTCGGTCGTGGCGCAGTCGCCGATCGCGTAGACGTCCTGGAGGACGGTGGATTTCGCGTCGTCGGTCTTGGATTGCACGAGCACGCGGAGGCGGTCGTCGGTGATGATGGAGCCGGACTTGGACTGCTTTTTGATCTTCCAGAGCCGCTCGTGGCCGGTGTCGGGACCCGGGCGAGCTTCGCCGTGGGTAGTCTCGGGGAGGTCGAAGGTGCGGTCGAGGGCTTTGCTAATGAAGGGATTCATCATGAGGCCGGTGCTCCAGACCACCATTCCTACGCCGAGTTCTCCTTCTTCCTCTACCTTGAGGGTGAGGCATTGGCGTTGGGCGGCGGTGTCGAGGGATTTGGGTTGGTTTGGTGGTCCGAGGCGGAGGTTTTCGACATGATGGGAGGTCTTGATTTTGATGCCTTCTCTCCGGAACGTCTTCATGGCGTAGCTGCTTAGTTCTTCGTCGAACATGGGAAGCACGCTTGGAGCGACGTCGTAGACGGTGATGTTGCAGTATTTGACCAGATCAGGATATACTTTGGCTAAGTCTTCTTTGACGACATCGTGCAATTCGGCGGCAAACTCAATGCCAGTGGCTGCGAATATTAGCCTATTGGCTTCATTTCGGGCTAAGAGACTTACGGCCACCGCCGACAATGGCGAAGTTTAGCAGGTGCCTGCGGACTTCCTCCGAAGTGGTCGGTAGGGATGCCGTCTCGAAACCTAATGATCGTTCTGTTAATGACATGACATACCTAGTTGGCTTGAAAGGAGCTGATCTCACAGGTTAACAACTTCTTGCGAATTCTCCTCGCATCGCCAACGTCCTTCAAGAACAGGGCGTGCTCCCTGACTCCCGGCGTACCGAACGTCTGGCTATAACAACCCACGGCGATGATGAGCTTGTCCCACTTCATTTGGAAAGTTTTTCCCTTGAACGTCGGGTTCGGGATGCGATGTGGGTATGCCTCCTGCTCGGCCTTAGCATCACCAGTCAGAGAAAGCCCTTGTCTCGGATCATCCACCGCCTCTTCGACCATGATCGTCTTGTTCGTGAAGTCGACATCATCGGCCCAGCCTTGAACGAACTCGACACTCGTCCTTCGGCTTCGGACGGGTTCTAAGGCGGTTCTGAATTCCAAAGTGCCCACGGATGTGGAGGCGAGGAGAGGGGTGAAGACGAAATACGATCGAGGGGATATCACGATTGGGCGATAGATCTTTGCGTCGAGTTGTCTTGCCAATGTGTATCCAGCCCAGCCTGTTGTATAGAGTTAAAAGGACTAGATTTCCGTTGACAGGTACGTTAATGGCTCACCGGAACCCAGGACTATCACCGTTTGACGACCTACACATCAGCCAAATTAGCCACGACTTTCGGACATATTTGCACGAGAGGTTTCCTACCATCTTTTCCATTGCTCTTGCTCGACTTGCCGTCGTTCTCTCCCAGGAGACTGAATGTCGTGCTCAGACCTCGAGCTTGATGTATTCTTGCACAAAATATCTGTGACGGAATATCTGGTTTGTTGACAGCTGAACGGACTTGACGCAGGACTCCAATGCAAGGCCGGAGTGACATTCTACAACCTTAATCTAGCCTTGACAGCTTATCCTATTGATTTGATATGTCCACGGCTTAACCACAAGCTGTTATTCTCATGATAAAGCACCCCTGAGACTTTTGAGGTGTTGATGTTTGGAGCTGGAGCTGCCACGTGCGAATGACGAAATACTGCGTGTGACAACCAATGGAAAGTAAACAGGGAGATAGAGAAATGTAACCAGCGATATAATAATCTTTGGTGCTGCAAGACACAAGCAAGGTATGAACTCAAATCAAACCTAACCGTTGGACTTATATACAGTACCTCAGACGAAAACCTTTCGGCTTCAGCTGTCCAAGTCATACTCTCCTGCTGCCCTGCTGGGAGGTGACACCCCCAAACCTTCGGAATGCAACGGGATCATGCCGTGCCCAGATTAGTGACTACTGGTACACCTCGATGCCATGGCTCCGTTGTGATCCGCATCAGCATCGATAGGTTGTAGGGATTTCTCTCGCATCCTAAGACGATGACGTCGAGTTCGAGATGGTACAGGAAGACTTGCGCAAGGCACGGATCCTTTAAGCATGTGGACGGTCTTAGACTTGGTCGACGGACGGTAGATGCGCCGAAAGCTTGAGTCCTTCTGAGAGGATCGGAACAGAGCGAAAGATGTTAGTGAACCAACCGAAGGTGCAGGGGTGCTCGGGTGAAGACATGGATTCCTTGTTGACTCCGCATCTCGTGGGATGCATGACAATGGAAAAGAGCTTGTGACCGTCTGATAGTAACCTTTCACGCCGATGGTCGGGAGGGAAAGAGACATCTTGTGGTTATATTCTTGTGGTTATATTCTTGTATATATTTCCTAGTATAGATGCTGCTGCTTCGGTACAGCAACCATTGGATACTCCAGTCATGACCAAGAGAGAGCTTCCCGTTCAGCAGCTTCTCATCCTGTGTAAGGCTCCCCTCTTCGTCGCAGCTATAACCGCGCCAAACTCGAGCATCAATTCTTCATTATAGTACTGATAGGATATACCAGCGATATGTCGATTTGCCGAACCCATCTCCCTCACGAGCATCTTCCCTTACCTCCCCGAATACATCGAATCGTTTGGCATCCCCAAAGATGAAGTCGGTCGCTGGACAGGTACTATAACCCGTTTACCAGTCAAATGAAGAGGCGAGACTGTGATGCTGACGGAGACGTATAGGAATTACTTCGGCTATCTATTCCCTCTCACAATGCGTTACGGCAATACCATGGGGAAGGATATCCGACCGAATTGGCCGGAAACCCGTCATTCTTATGGGCCTTGTCAATACGATGATCACCTCGTTGCTCTGGGGTTTCTCGGGGTCCCTTCCCATGGCTCTTGTTGCGCGCGCATTGGCGGGAGCAGGTAATGGTAATGTTGGAATATTAAGGACCGTAGTAGCAGAGTTGGTTCCATACAAGGTAGGACGGCATGCACCCATTGCGCGACGTAGCTAACCCGATTTCGGCAGGAACTCCAACCACGTGCGTTCAGTATCATGCCTCTCGTCTACAACATCGGCACGGTCTTCGGCCCCATGATAGGAGGCGCGTTGGCAAACCCACTGCACCGCCAATACGGCGACCCCCCCAGCGACGCCTTCCTCGCCCGGTACCCCTACTCCATCCCGAACATCGTCTCCGCCACCCTCTTCCTCATTGGAATCGCGACCGGCGTCCTCTTCCTCCACGAAACCCTCGCCAGTCGCCGCAACTCCTACGATTGGGGTCTCGCGCTCGGCGAGCGGGTCACCCAGTTCTTTAAAGATCTGTGGCATCGGTCGCGGGGCGGGGAGACGGAGCCGCTGTTGAAACACGGGACGGGGTTCTCGAGTCGGCAGAGTACGAATTTGGAGAATAGATATAATGCGCAGAATGGGGAGCATGTGCAGGAGCCAAATCCGCCGTGGAAGGAGGTGTTAACGACGCAGTCAATCATAAATTTGATCGCATATACGTTGCTTGCGATGCACTCGATCGCGTACGATCAGTTGCTTTCGGTGTTCATGCATCATCCCGTGCAGGATGTGAACGATCCCGAGTTTCAACCTCCGTTTAAATTTGCGGGAGGATTTGGTATCAGTACGTTGAACCCGCTCATTATTTATTCGATACCTGGAAGACCCCACCAAATTCATTTTCTAATTACTCCCAGACTCCGACCGCATCGGCCCCTACTTCACCCTCTACGGCATCGCCTGCATGCTCTACCAATTCCTCATCTTTCCCCCCGTCGCCCGCCGCTACGGTGTCCTCCGCTGCTTCCGCATCTGCTCCCTCATCTTCCCCATCGTCTACTTCATCTCCCCTTTCGCCACACTCATGCCCACCCCTCTCGGGAAGCAGATCGTCCTCTTCATCTTCTGGCTCTTCAAAGGCCTCGCCAATACCTTCGCCTTCCCCTGCTCCACCATCCTCCTCACCAACTCCGCCACTAGCGTCCTCATCCTCGGCACCCTCAACGGCATCGCCACCACCGTCTCCGCCGTCGGCCGCTCCCTCGGCCCCTCCTCCGCCGGCTCTCTGTTCACCTGGGGCGTCGAGAACGGCTACATCATCACCCCCTTCTGGTACCTCTCCGCCGTCACCGTCGTCTCTGCCATCCCGACCTTCTTCCTCATCGAGGGCGCCGGGTTCGGCGACGACGCTAGCACTACCGAGGACGACGAAGTTGGATTCGACGCCGACGCCGATGAAGAGGAGGAAGACCTAGAGCGCTGGCCAGGCTCCTCGTACGACTCCTCAGGATCCGACGACGAGGAAGCCACCGAGGCGCTTGGGCCGCTGCTGAGCCGCGAGTCGACAATGTCTGCCGGGGGGTTTTGGCGACAGACGGGGTCGCCGGTGCCGTCGTCGGTGGTGGCGAGCAGCGTGGTATCAGAGGAGGAGATTGATGAGATGGAGAGCGGGGTGGTGAGTCGACGGGGGTCGTCGTTGCCAGGGAGGAGAGGGGGGCGGACGTTGAGGCGGCGGTCGAGCGTGCCGATTGGGATGGGGGTAGGGTTTAGGCGGATGAGTTCGAATTTGGGGCAGACGAGGAGTGGATATGGGACGGGGTCGAGTTTGGGGGGGTGATGATGATGGGAGGTGGAGGGAGGCTGGAAGAGTATTGGGTTTACATTGGGTAGGGCGCATATATCATTTGTTGCACCTCAGGGATAGGGTCCTAGTTTTGGACCCCTTGTTTATCGATCTCAGGGGCATGTTCAATATGTAGCTCGTGAGGCATTTTGAGGAGTTTGTATATCTTTGGTCTATAGCATATGTAGTCTTGGGCATGTTTATCCATAATTCCTCAAGATATACTAATCCCCAATACAAGGAATTCGACCACTCTTCGATCGAGATTCATACAATGGACATCCTGCAAACCACGCTAGATGTGAGAATCGAAAGTTGATTGGCAAAGTCATTCCAGATGGCGATATAATACGACACTAACACATATAGTCTCGCAATCGGCCAATCAGCAACGCATCTCGGGTGCAACTGCGCTTAACGGTCAACAAAGTCCGAACATCCTCAACTTCTTCCCCTAAGTACAGGATCAGGCGAAACAAAGAGATCACAGGAGCTTCATTTACGTAACCCTGTCGCCTCCGTCCGTTATCGATGGCTAATTCTAACGCCGACGAAAGCCGCCGGAGGTATAAGATGGCGACAATTCCTCCCGGTCGGACTGTCAGGTGCAAGAATCTGGCTCATCCATTACGACCACCGTGTATCGCTCATTCCTGGCCTTGAATTAGGGAAAATAGTAAGCTGGTTAGGAACGTGAGTCACGGACTGCTATCGGTATTGCTCCCTGAGGTAGTGGGAATTTAGAAAAGTCTTCAGACGCAAGATTGCAATCGTTTCTCTGAGCACACTTTATTCAAGTAACCCCAAGTTATTCTCAGCAGCAATGACGCTCCCTCCAACTGGCGAGAGTAAATTCCTCCCCTCCCGCAATGAGCTCGGCCTCGTGGCAGTTGGCTTCTCCGGCGGTCAGGTACGTACCACACCTCCTTCAGTCCCAGTTCCATTCGGCAGTTCGAAGAGCGTGCAAGAATCACTGTTAACACCCCCACAGACCAAAGCCGGCGTCGACGCTGCCCCCACGGCTCTCCTTGAAGCCGGCCTTATCCACCAACTCCAAAACGACCTCAACTACAACGTCACCTTCGACGGCCAAGTGCACACCTACGCGGACCTTATCCCCGCCTCCGACCCACCCCACCGCAACATGCTGCGCCCGAAATCCGTCAGCGCCGTCACGCGCGCAGTGTCCTCGCAAGTGTATACGCACGCGGCCGCGGGGCGCCTTGTGCTCACGCTCGGCGGCGACCACTCGATCGCGATCGGGACGATTTCCGGGACGGCGAGGGCGGTGCGGGAGAGATTAGGGCAGGAGATCGCAGTGGTGTGGGTGGATGCGCATGCGGATATCAATACGCCGGAGACGAGCGAGAGTGGCAATATCCATGGGATGCCGGTGAGTTTCCTGACGGGGATGACGCGGAGTGAGGATGAGGAACGGTTTGGGTGGTTGGGGGAGGAGCATTTGATTAGTGCGAGGAAGTTGGTGTATATCGCGTTGAGGGATATTGATCGGGGGGAGAAGGAGATTCTGAGGAGGGAGGGAATCAAGGCGTTTTCGATGCATGATATTGATCGGTGAGTGATTCTGGGAGTCATGTGGAGGATTATGTTAGGGTGTAGAACTAACGTTGAACATGATATAGACACGGCATCGGCAAAATCATGGACATGGCACTGGGCTGGATCGGAAGTGACACCCCCATCCACCTCTCCTTTGACGTCGACGCACTGGATCCGATGTGGGCTCCGAGCACGGGGACGCCCGTCCGCGGAGGACTAACCCTGAGAGAAGGCGACTTCATCGCCGAGTGCGTGGCGGAGACGGGGAATCTCATCGCACTGGATCTCGTTGAGGTCAATCCGAGCTTGGAAGTAACTGGGGCGCAAGAGACGGTTCGTGCCGGGTGCTCGATTATCCGATGCGCGCTGGGAGACACACTGCTGTGAGATGTATGATTGGGACTGGTGGAGCGGATGGGAGAGTATGAACGGAAATTCCACGGAATGGTTGAATTAGTACACAACCGGCGACCAGCTCATCTGGGCGGCAAATGCTTATCCGTCTATCAGGTCAAGGTCGCGACGGTAACTCATCCAGCTGCTGCTGCTCCAACACCAAGGCCGACATCAATTATTGGTATTGAATCTGCGAGATATTAGAGCCTTGCAGCTTCGGATATATTTCCAGTCTTTCCTACCTGTAATTGCATTTGGGACAGCGATAAAAGATTGTAGACCCTTCGTCTGCGCCGCGCAGTTGCACGTCCTTGAACAACATAGTCGGATTCTCACAGGAGGGGCATGATTGAGTGGTCGATGGCCACGTCTCTGCATCTTCTGACTTCATCGTCTGATTGACCGCACCACTACGCTTTTGCAGAAGAACTGACGGGAAAGCATCAGGTCTGGATCTAGTCGTAACGGACGTGAGCCACTTGTCTACGCCTAAGCTTAGCAGTGAAAACAGAGAGGCGGTATGATTCAAGCTCACTTTTATTGCAGCTTTTGCAAACATCACAAGTGATGGTCGGTTTCTCGGGAGGTATCCGATTCAGGAGACTTCCACAGCTAGTACAAAAGAGGACGGTACCGACCAGTGCCATGGTTGATGGTTCAGATGGATATGTGGGATTTAAGCATCACGATGATCAAATTAGCGGCTACCGCTTTCGAAGTGAGGAGAGTTCGGGGGGAACTTTAAACTTAAAAATAGTAATGCGCTATACCAAATACGGGTACACTAAATCATAAGTAACCTCCCTCCCTGTGTGCCGGGCGCCCCTGCGTGACGAGCTAAATCATGGGTACTTTGGCTTCAGAGCAAGCCAGACACTGCATACACATTGATATTTCTAAAGTTTTGTTTAATTTGTGTGCTGTAGCCATTCCTTAACTTCGAGACCATTTCTACTTAAAGAATTACGGTTAGCATCGCCGCCTTCTCGCCTGATTCCCGGAGAGTCTTCTGTCATACCCTAACAGAATTCTTCCGCCAAAGCACCACCATCGTGCCCTTACTACGTCTGAAACTCATTAAAGGCCCTTATCCGAGCCTTAGAGTCCTATAACGATGCTAGGCATCATCATCACCCTTGAGGCTGGTGTTGGGTGCAAATTTGCACAAGTTCACCACGCAGATCGGTACTTCTAATCCAAACGATGAACGATTCTGGCTAGCGCGGAACAATAATATCTACGTAATATATACACAACCGCGATGTAATTTAACCTAGCGTATGTACGGAGTACGTAATCATATTTGCCAAGTCTGTGGCTGTTTTACCTGTAGCTGCCGCAGTCTAATCATTCCTGGCGGACATAGCAATTCACTCTGTGCAGAAACACGAACGCCAGTTAGGCAGGGTTGGTCAACATGCAGAACTGGAAGTCCTCTGATTGACACCTGAGCAAAGTGCTGTCGCAAGCGGCCTGATTTCCCCTAGGGCAGCACCTATGCTTATGGATGCTTCATATGCTTCTAATCAGCTGCAAGAGATGTGAGCGACTGGGAAAAACGCGTCGACACTTGCCATTGGACGCCACGCGACAGTATTAGCAGCCTTGTTCTTGTACGACCAGCCAGTCGAGGCGTGCATTCGCGTCCGATCAAGGCACAAAATGCAAGGCTGAGGTCGCCGAGAACAAGCTGTGATGTGACGGCTACGAAGCGCAGCCTCGTGCTAAAGCTTATAATGGCCTTTCGCCGCCTCTTATGCTCGTCGTCCTCCGTCAAGTGAAGTAGAAAGCCTCGAACCGATTCCGGACGTTTCGCGACACTTTGGCTGTGTGGACGTCGTTCGAATCCCGCACTTTAACCATGGCGTCGTCTGGATGGCGGCGACTGATTCCATCCCGAAGCAAGCGTAAGGATGCTGTATGATGACTCCCATTCCATGCCTCTGTCAGGCTGACTTTGGTAGGTTAGCGAACCTTCGAAGCCGAAAAATCCTTTTGAGGCTCCTGCTCAAGGTCTCAAAGTAGTGGAGGAGGGAGAGCAGCCGGTGATAGAGTAAGCCATCCGTAGCATAACAAACGCCCGCACTGACAGCTCCTAGCATCGTTGCTGTCCATGGATTGAACGGGCACCGCGACAAGACCTGGACGGCCGTGAACGGCGTGCACTGGCTCCACGATCTCCTGCCGACCGATATCCCGAACGCGCGCGTCTTCTGCTGGGGATACGATGCGAACACGCATGGCGACCGCGTCAGCTGCCAATACCTATACGACCATGCAAGACAATTGGTGTCGGATCTGTGCCTTCAGAGAAGGCTTACAAAGGTATGGACACAGGCAGTAGTTAAAGGTGAAACTGACCGTGGCAGACAACGCAACGGCCAATTATCTTTGTGGCACACAGTCTAGGTGGGATCATAGTCAAGAGCGTAAGCCTCGTATATATCTCTTATCTGCGTAGCTAACCAAGCGAGGCTCTCATCCACTCGGACGCGGCACGTAAAGGCGCGCTAGCAGAACATCGGTCGATTACGACGTCGACATACGGGATCATGTTCATGGGCACGCCTCACCAAGGCGGCAGCGGAGTGCAGCTAGGGAAGCTGCTGATCAATGTGGCATCAGTGTTTATAGCTGCAGACGACCGGCTAATGAAGCATCTCGAGCAGAACTCGGAATGGCTTCAACAGCAGCTTGGGCAGTATAATCCGATCAGCAGCAAGTTTGTAACAAAGTTTGCGTACGAGGAGTACAAGACGCCGACGGTGCTGGGTCATTCAATTATGGTATGGTCTTGCTTCTGTTGTAGAATACAAAAGGCTGACAGCATAGGTGGTACCACTTGCATCAGCGGTTGTTCCTGGTGCCGCCGACGCAGAGCCGATCGCCATCCACGCAGACCACATCAACATGACCAAGTTCGCGTCGAAAGAAGATAATGGATATAGAACTGTGTCGGGGCATCTGCGAATCATGGCTGAGAGTGCGGGCGAAGCCATCGTCTTACGGTGGGCAGAGGAGGGTAGGGTCGATGCTGGTATGTAGCGCCAGTGTATAACTATCAAGAATAGTAATAACAGTAGCTGTGTGTAGCGCGTACTAACTCTGAAGAGAGCTTTCGTGTCGTCTTTAGCTTGCCTGAGGCCTCTGAGACCGATCACTTTGTTGCAAGACAAGCGGAGCTCGCTGCAATGCATAAGGCGCTCAGCGAGGGTACCGGCCGACAAGCAGTCACTCTGCACGGTCTAGGCGGGATTGGCAAGACACAGCTGGCAATTGCATACGTCAAAGCGCACCGTGACGACTATTCGGCAATATTCTGGCTGAACATCAAAGACGAAGTGTCAGTAAAGCAGAGCTATTTGCGGTTAGTAAGACGGATCTTGCAGGAACATCCATCGGCCAGCCAGCTTAGTGGAATCACGGAGGACAGCAAACCCGACGAAGCAGTGGCAGCAGTCAAGCGATGGCTAGAGCATGGCAAGAACACGCATTGGTTGATAATGTTAGATAATTACGATAACCCCAAGGTTCCAGGTAACGCGGATCCTGGTGCGGTCGACATCCGGCAGTTTCTGCCTGAGGCATATCATGGCTCGGTAGTTGTGACAACGAGATCGTCGAAAGTCAGTATCGGCCATCGCATAAAGGTAGGGAAGCTGGAAGATATAAGGGACAGCCTTCAGATACTCTCTAATGCCTCACACCGTGAGGACGTTATCGACAGTTAGTTAGATTCGGTTGCTAGTTGAAGAAGCAGCGCTTACACCATTAGATCCTGACGCAGCCGAACTTGCTAGAGAGCTGGATGGCCTACCGCTGGCCTTGGCTACGGCGGGCGCCTACCTTGACCAGGTGGCGACAAGCTTTGCTGCCTACCTTCGCCTGTACAGAGCATCATGGCTGAAGCTGCAACAGACGAGTCCCCTCGTAAGCAGTTACGAGGACCGGCGACTGTACTCGACATGGCAGCTATCATTCGAACATATCAAGCAGCAGAACGAGCTATCGTCAAGACTGCTTCAGCTATGGGCATACTTTGATAATCAAGATCTGTGGTTCGAGCTTCTGCAAGAAGGAAGGTCTAGCGGTCCGGACTGGCTTCGTCAACTCACGCAGGACGAGCTGAGCTTCAACGAGGCGGTAAGGGCTCTGTGTGATTACGCGTTGGTGGAAGTGGACAGGTCCTCTAGAGGAAGCGTTGAGTCTCAAGGGTACGGGATGCATAGTTGTGTGCACTCATGGACGGTGTATGTAGTCAACCAAGAATGGGATTCTAAGATGGCCGAGGTAGCTCTGGAGTGTGTGGGCAGCCATGCGCCAGAGGTTAATGCACAGCACTCCTGGCTGACTCAGCGTCGGCTGTTGCGACACTTAACCAAGTGTTGGGGGTTTATTATCGACGGCAGACTAGATGACGATGGCAAGGACTGGATTCTGTACAACTTCGGATATATATATTCGAGTCAGGGAAGGTTTGAAGAGGGGGAGAAGATGTACTTGCGAGCGCTGCAAGGCAAAGAGAAGGCATGGGGACCAGAGCATACATCAACACTC
>NW_022985082.1:248228-249968 GCF_010015585.1 Eremomyces bilateralis CBS 781.70
AGGCGGAGAAGATGTACTTGCGAGCGCTGCAAGGCTTTGAGAAGGCACTCGGCCAAGAAGCGGCGAAGACGTATATACCGGCGCTCAACACAGCTCAGAATATGGCCAATATCTTTCAGCAGACAGGCAGAGTGCGGGAAGCGGAGGAACTATGTGGACAGGCTCTCCTTGGTGTTGAAGCGGTTTTCGGACGCTTGAGCGACAGATATCAAAGTCTTAGTTTAGCTTTGGACGCACTGCGCAGTAACAGTGAGCGCGATATCAATTGCTAGCTCTAATGCAATCATAACTTAATTAATTTGCATTTACGTATCTACTATAGTCACTACTCGCGGCCTCCCTACGCTCTATGGTGTTAAACAGGAGAAGGAGGCAATTTTGAAAGTAATTCCTACCCATCTAGAACGAGTTTTTCTTGATCAGCCTAGCGCTGGTCGCGTCCTGAAAACCGCGCAACATTGCAGTATCGTTCATTTGGCATATCATGGACTCACTGTGTCGATCCATCCAGAGGTAGCACAGCCACATCGGTAGTGATTATGTCCAGCATCGTTGTAGGACTCTAGGGCTCGGATAAGGACTTTTAATGGGTTTTAAAAATAATAAGGGCACGATGGTGGTGCCTTCGTGGAGGAATTCTGTTGCGTAGTGAAGGAATAGTCTCCGGAAATCGGGTGAAAGGGCGGCCACGATAACGTAATTTTTTGAGTAGGAGGGGACTCGAAGTTAAGGAATGGCTATAGCGCACGATTTAAACAGAACTATAGAAATATCAATGTGTGCATAGATTCTGGCTTGCTCTGAAGTCGAAGTACCTATGGTTTGGCCCGGCACGCAGGGGTGCCCGGCATAGGGAGGGAGGTTAGAGATTCGGTATTATTACATGATATCCTAAAGCAGCCTCGCAACACGTTCGCAACGCATTTAAGCTTTGCACTCCTTGCTGACCTGGCCACGGCTTCCTAGTCAAACAGAGCTACCCTCACAAAACTGATATTAAAACATGATATTACTACCACTGCGATCGATTCAAAAATATCAGTCAAAAGTAAGGACTCTAAGCACAAGTACTCTTGCAAGTTGCGACAGGATGTCCTTAACTTGTCATATTCAGGACGAATAACCACCAGTGGAGGCTGGAGGTTTGAAACAATTGTAAATTACCACTAACTACCAAATCAGACTCTCTAAGTTAACTAATCTTGGCCCAGACTAACGAGCGATCAACTGACCGTACATTTGAGATTTATCCCTTCTGAATAATCAAAAGCGGGTGCCTTTCGACCACAGCAACCCTAGCCGACAGCGCCAGCGTCCTCCTGCCCTCTGCTTATTCTATTTTGCGAGCGTCTCGTTGCTCTGCCTCCCAATCCGCCAATATATTCGAGGAAGAAATGAAGTACGGATGGCTGGTACCTAGAACCTGTTCTTGAAGCCGTACACACTCCATCATTAGACCTATAGCCTCCGTATCTCGGCCCTGCGCTTTCCACGTCGACGTCAGGTTGGCCATGCTGGTCAGCGTGGAAGGATGCTCTGCGCCGAGTACCCTTGAGCATATATTTAACTCATCCGCTTGCAGCTCTTCGGCCTCCTTCCATCGGCCTTGACCCCTATACGTCGACGCCAGGTTGGCCATGCTGGTCAGCGTGTCTGGATGCTCTGCGCCAAGTACCCTCTTTCTCGTCTCCATAACTTGCATCTCTAGCTCTTCGGCCTCCTTCCATCGGCCTTGATTCC
>NW_022985082.1:251059-298994 GCF_010015585.1 Eremomyces bilateralis CBS 781.70
AACCCCTCCGCTTGCAGCTCTTCGGCCTCCTTCCATCGGCCTTGATTCCTGTACGTCGACGCCAGGTTGGCCATGATGGTCAGCGTGGAAGGATGATCTGCGCCCAGCTCCTTCTCTTCTATCTTGAGGACCTGGGAATAAGCGACCTCTGCCTCACTCCATCGTCCGTCGGCGTCGAGGCAGGTTCCATATCTCCATTGGAGATCTGTCCTCTTCTCCGAATTCTTCTGAAGGAGGTCAGACTGTAGTACAGCGCGCACGTGCGGCAGGTATGCCCTCCATTTGCTCCTGTTGGTGTGGGTATTGTCGGGAAAAACTTCCTCTAGTCGTACGACTGCTTTGTCTGTCCACCGTACCAGTTGATCGTTCTCTTGAAGCCAGTTCCGAGTAGCTATATGTACTAACCGATGAAGATCGACCGTAAGACCTGTTGGACGTTTAGTAATAAATGAATAGGCGTGAAGCGTCCCGATAGCGTCTATCTCCTTCTTGCGAGATGGGCCAGGGGAAAAATAACTCTGCGGGATTTCTTTTGGCTCAATGCATGCCATTAAAGATAAGTAGTCTGCTGCCAAAGAATCGTGCTGTTGAATTCGCTCGAACGATATCAGCCATGTTGTGGCCACTGGGTTCTTAATATTGCGGTATCTGCCGTCATCTTCAAAGTCTTCGCTCAGAAGTTCAATTATAGACTCATCCTGCTCATTAAGTAAGGAAAGATAGTCCGCGATCGAGGTGCCGTTCGCATTAATATACGCTGCCGCCTGAACAATGGCGAGCGGAAGGTAAGTCAGCTGTATAAGCAAGGTTTCGGTATCTGTTTGGCAGGCCGCTATATCGTGTCCGATCAAGCATTTCTGTAATAGCTCCGAAGCCACCTCTGAGTTCATTTCTTGGACTTCTACCAAATTCTGAGACGCCAGCTTAGTAGCAACCTTCCTATCTCGCGTAGTAAAGAGGATGCTTCCTTGCCTGCTCTTTGGAAGGTAGTCGAGGAGACGGATAGATTGTTTCTCAGCTGGTTTTCCTATCCACATATCCATGTCGTCGGCGTTGTCAAACACCATGAGCCACTGGCCCGCGCCCTCGTTACTGAGGTAATTCTGAACTAGACGCTTCACGTCTGCTCCTTGCTCATCTCTTCCAGGTATATCCAACTCTTCGGCGACTGCCGAGAATGCCTGAAGAAGGGTTTCAGGATCGGTCGCGGGAATCCAAAATACTGAGCAGTCCCTCTGTTTCTCCATGGTCCGATAGACCGTCTCGATCGCCAATTGTGTCTTCCCTACGCCTCCAAGTCCTGTAATGGCGATCTTTACGGTTTGGTCATGTCGGAAAAGTAGTTTTTCAATTCTAGAAAGCTCGGATTCGCGACCGGTGAAGCGAAGATTGCGCTCGAAGGGCATAGTACGTGCTAGCTTTTCGTCTAAACAATGGAGTACATTAGCAAATGGAGATGCAAAATTGATAACAAAGACCTCACATGACCGCGATTTATGCTCTGAGTCCTTGATCTCTCGTCGCAGCCTTCTCATTGCATTCTCTTTCCCTTCACCATATATCAGTGGCAAGAAAACGCCGAAAATTCCAAGGAGACAGTATGTCATGTCCTCCTCCTCGGTCGTTTGTCGCTTCTCTACCCATCGAAACTTCTCCTTGACGCTGAAGTCATGGAGAGGACGGCCTTGTAGTGCCTCTATGGCGATTCCTGTTTTCTCGCAGACAGGCCGTTCGAGTGACTTTTTATCACCTAATCGGACGTGATCTCGGGAGTAAAATTCGACTATTCTCGGCGCGAGAAGCTCTTGGAGTGTCCATCCTCGTGTGAACCATCGGCTATTGCGCAAAGAAGACTCCCACTCGATATTAGTAGCCTGGCCACCTTGCGTGCTTACAGAAACGTCTGAAAGATAGACGTAGCATCGCGCCGCATTCTGGTACCAGCGAAACATGGAGTTGATCGCCTTCGTAAGTTCGTTGGTATCTGACTTATCGATGCAGCATGTGTCCACCCAGAAATAGGATAGACTGTCGGATTTGGCTTGATCTCCGCAGAATATCAGCTTCTGGTATCCAGCCTTATTATTTCCAGTACCGTCCACGACGTCCTTGAATGTGACTTCATCGCTGTTGCTTCCCCATGTATGAGAAAGTATGGCATAAGGAGGGATCGTGGTTCCAAAGGTCTCTAGAATGAACCCCCCGTTGCCGTTGAGCTTTAAGAGGCGCATCGTGGGCCACAGTACTCCGAATCGACAGAGATTGTCGTTATCGAGGAATTGTGACGGCTATTCTGGAACATTCGAACGACATATTAACTGAATCATAGACGCACCAAGACGGACTGCGATGAACATTGTGACCAGGCACAAGGCTGCGCAGGAGCTTTCGGAAGCGCGAGGCCGAGCTGCACCAAGACCAGCTGATGTCGATCGAATTGTGGTTTAGCGACGCAGATAATTTGCGACCCCTCTCCATCTCTTACATGTTTAATATCATTGTAGTTAGCATATAATGTCGATAAGTCGATGATCCATACGGCTGACTTCCGTTCAAGATCGTCTCAGATGGAGGTCATAAAAAAACATGAATGCGCGGCTGGTCGTTCAAATTCATATATCTATTAACTTACCTTCCCAGTTCCCATTCTAGTCCCATCTAATTACTGTAGTTACTCCGCCGTAACGCTCGTTCCTTTACACAGGGACACTCCACATCACCCAAGAGGGTTAGTCTGCCAAGGCCATATAGAGGATTAGAGAGTCTGCTTGATTTTATAGTGTAATTTATGTTTTATACCATACTTTCATGTTTCCATCCCTTCCATCTTTTCATCTGGCGCCATTCAACAGGACATCAACAGGACATGTCCTAACCCTCATAACCAATAACGAAGCTCGTCTTGTCCTCCTTTATCTCCTCTATTTAATCCACCCTCCCCTCCTTTCCCATCTACCACCATGTCCATCCCAACCACCACCCTCACCCGCTCCCTCCGTCGCCTCCCTCGCTCCCTCCCCCCCCCGGCCCGCTCTCTAACCCCCCTCCTCCACCCTCGCCACTACCACGACCCCACAGCCCCCTCCCCCGCCCCCTACCCCCCCACCGAAACCGCCATCCTCACCGCTTCCCTCCTCCGCGTCCCCACCTCCGGCTTCACCCCGACCACCCTCACCCTCGGCGCGCGCGACGCGGGCTTCCTCGACGTGTCGACGAACTTGCTGCCGAACGGCGTTTTTGACTTGGTGTTGTTTCATCTGGCGACGAGGCGGTTGGCGTTGCGGAGTGAGGTGCAGTTTGTGGAGGGGGAGGGGGAGTTGGGGGTTGGGGAGCGGGTGAGGGGCTTGTTGTGGGCAAGGTTGAGGGGGAATGAGGCGGTGGTGGGGAGACTGCATGAGGTAAGTTCGATTCGGTGTTTTTCCGCACTGTGGTTGTTCCCCGACCGCCTCTCATGCCTCGGTGGAGGCGGTTGGTAGTAAATGACGGACCGGAGCGTGTGCTAACAACGACAATAGGCCCTCGCAATAATGGCCCAACCCACCCACATCCCCGCCTCCCTCACCGCCCTCTTCACCCTCTCCTCCGACATCCTCCACCTCGCCGGCGACACCTCCCTCGATACCGCCTGGTACACGAAGCGCGCGTCCACCGGCGCGCTGTACGCCGCCGCGGAGCTCTACCAGACGCAGGACCAGAGTACGGACTTCCGCGACACGGCACGGTTTCTGGACGATCGGTTGGAGGAGCTGCGAGTGGGTGGGGAGGCGCTGGGGGATGTGGGGGAGTGGGTGGGGTATGCGGGGAGGAATTTGGTGAATGTAATGAGGAGTCGGGGGGTGAGGGTTTGAGAGGAGGATGGGGAAAGAGGGGGGTTAGAAGGAGTATACGGGGGGTTCGGAGATCAAGAGAGGACGGTAGAGAGATAGAGGCGAAGTCAGGAATGGTTGGCATCGCTTTCATTACAATGGGTACATATCTGCCAAGACGAACAGACCGAGCCAAACCCCGTCGAATGATCTATCCCCCTATGCCACCGACCCACCCGCCAACGAAGAAAGTCGAGAGAGATCGTTGAATTGCACCCGGATACAGCGTCCCATGACAAGGAGAAAAAGGCACGGAGTGAAGTGTTCAACGTTCTAAGATTCTGAATCGCGTCGTTGCGTGGGCCGAAAATCCATCGGTGCATCTATCCATCCACCCATCCCGTTTGACCTGGCCCCTGAACCATCCCCTTACCCCGACGACGACGGCGCGCATCCCACCGCATTCTCCACCGAACCGAAAACCAAAACAACAACGTCAAGCGCCAAAGATGGAGTGCGGAACAGGTAGGCCGGTGACTTGCAGCCCGGCCGTCATGGATTCTAGGGCAGCTTGCTCGGCGCGCTCACGCTCGCAACGCTTGTCTTCCTCTTGATTGAAGCTAGATAGAAAAGAAAGGAAACCATTATGTCAACAAATCTGCTCAGATGATAAAGATAAAAATATTCGTGGGAAGATGGGGGGATCGTTTTTCTCGTAGCCGGCTCACCGCATGATCTCTTGGTAGATCAGAACTGGAGAGGGGATGTTAGCGGGAGTTGAAACGAGATCGAGGATGGATAAATACCTTTCAACTGCTCCTTTGTCAGAGTATCCTTATTCTTGTCGAAATCGAAGAACTCCGGCGGAATCGGGTCGGCGGTCGGCTCATCGTCAGGGTCGTGGTACGGCTCAAGGTACGGGTGCTTCAGCGCCTCTTCGACGGTGATGCGCTTGACGGGATTGAAGGCGAGCAGCTTCTCCAGAAGATCCAGCGCGAGGTCCGACGTCTTTGGGAACATGACCTTCCATGGGATCTTCTTCTTGAACGGGAGCGAGCGGATGTATTCCCGGGCGCGGCGAGATTTGATGCCGTAGTAGTCTTCCATGGTGGGGGTACCGAGCACGTCGAGGATGAGGGTCAGTTGATGGTGGTCTAGATTCAATTAGGCGGGACTTGGCATGTTGGAACTTAGCTTGACTTACAGTCTTTTCCGGGGAACAGAGGCTTCCCGCTCAACATCTCCGCCAAGATACACCCCACGCTCCAAATGTCGATCGCTTTCGTGTACTCCTTGAACGTGAGCATGATCTCCGGGGCACGGTACCACCGGGTCGCGACGTATTCGGTCATGAACCCCGAATTGTCCTCGGTCGAGGCGGCGGAGCGAGCGAGGCCGAAATCGCACACCTTCAGATCGCAGTTCGCGTTGAGCAGCAGGTTGGAGGGTTTCAGGTCGCGGTGCAGGACGTTGGCGGAGTGCATGGCTTTAAGAGCGCGGAGGGTCTGGTATATGAAGTACTGGCAGTGGTCGTCGGAGAGCTCTTGGGTGCGGATGACACGGTGCATGTCGGTTTCCATGAGTTCCTTTGGGGCGATTAGTGATGGGTGGATGGCAATGGATGTTCTGGAAGATATACTTGGATGAGATAGACTTCGGTGAAGGTCTCTAAGCTACGGGGCTTCTGGATGTCAAGGATCGAGATGATGTTCTCATGGTTGAAGTAGCGCAACAGCTTCATTTCGCGCAGGGTGCGAAGACAGAACATGGAGTGATCGAACGGGGTGATCTTCTTGATCGCAACCTTCTGGCCGGAGGGTTTATGGATGGCCGAACTGCACTCGTCGTTAATTGCCGTTATGATCATAACACTGGACTTTCGTCCGGGAAACGTACCAGACGACGCCATATGCTCCCTCGCCAACGACATCCTGAATGTCATATTGCTCCGACACATTGAACGATATCTTCCGGGAGCCCGGAGGCTGTGCGCGAGACATTTTGTCTCGAGATCGGATTCGATGTAGCTATGCGTGTCGAAGGTGTGTTGTTGTTGATTGTGCGAAGACGCAGGCAAAATAGAGGGGTGAAGTGGTGCGGAATGAGTGAAGGTGAAAGAACCGCAAGCGGAAGTCCGTCAAAGCCAATGATTTTCGTGCGGTGAATTGGTTGAATTCCAATCCTATTGACAATCAAGTCAACAAAGAGTCTATTGTGTTCACTATCAGCGCCGCCATTGAGGAAATTGTGTCCCACCACAAGAGACGACCATTAATAGACGGAGCCAGGCAAAACAGCGCAGACAGCTTATGCTTTGAGCTTGTTCCCAGAACCATCAATATACATGCATTCGAGTGATCTCGAGTCGCAAATTGAACGAAGATATGGAGGTTTGTGAGGCTGAGTCAATAGGACTTACAATAACTCCTCCGCGCCCCTCGGGTTTCCAGCTCAAGATCGGGGTATCAAACAGTGAACAGCCTGCTCCGTCTCTCCAAGTCTTTTAAGTCTGTAAACTTTCCCACAAGTTTGCTCGGAGCAGCGGTTCGCAAACAGCAACAGGATCGGAGGATGATCAATGAGGGGTCCGAATGCTACAAGCGCCGTGATCGGAAGTCGAAGCGATCCTCGAGGAAAGCGATCCTGTTCAGGAAAACAACGTGAAGAGAGTCTGCAGCGACTTGATCCTATCTTGCAATATGGAATCCAAGGCAAAGAGACAACGACTTTGTCGAGAGAGAGTCGTCGGATTAATGTATGGAATGGAGGGATGTTCAGATGGGGATATGTGGATGCATCTGATGTGCGGGGCCGTTCAGTTGGCTCATTAGAAGGCTGGCCTAAAATGCGGCCACAGGATGTCCGCCTCACACTGTCACACACTAATACTGGTTACAGGTTACCAGCCACGCAACTTCGGGGGTCGATGGATAATGGATTGCAAGGTCGGCGAATAAATGATGATAGTCTATCGAATAGCATAGTTATGAGATCAAGGGCAGCTTCCTGGGGCCGCCTCTCTGTTAAGAACTCCATTCAGATACTACACAATCTCAATCCCCGAACCAGCATGTCCTCTCAACGTTGAGAGTTGAGACACTGATGAGAGACAGCAGAGAAACGGGCTATCTCTTGTCTCTATGGAGTGACGAGCTTGTCTGGACCTTACTCAAAGTCTCAAACCCACTAACCTCAACCATCACCCATGATTTGAGTAACAGTTCCAAACTCCCAACTCCAACCTACCGTCACGCCATAGGAGGACGTCCATGAATAGCAGCAGTCCTTCGACTCGCCGAACCTTCCCCGTTTCAAACACGGGTACCGACTAATATCGAGAATAGTTGGTTGGCGGCTACCCAGCCACTCAGCATACGAGAAACCGTGTCACTGGTCACAAGTATCCAGATCATGTTGGATCCCGTGTGCATCACATTTGCGACAGCCGCCCTGAATGGATCCTTATCCTTTGCATATTTGATGCCCCATATCGAGTCCTCCCCAATCCCATAGTTATTCCTCAACCGTGCTAGTTTTTTAATATTTTCCGAGAATACCAAGGTACCCGTCCCAGTCATCACATGCTGCTGCTGGATCCCGTTCCAATCTAGGGTTCATAAGGACCAAGCCACCAACGTTGGCGGGCCCACCAGCGGACCAGCCCGCTCAGGCTGTCCGAAACCATTCGTAGAGGTTTTTGAAACCATGGTTCCAGAATCTTGCCCGGTCTCCTTTAGTGACCTTTGCGGGCTTTACCGTACTGTACACTGTATATCTGAGTCTTTCGTTTGGTGTCAGGATGATTGGGTCGAGTTTTAGCCCGTTCCATGTCATGCCCTTGGTCTACAGTGTTGCAATCCGCGGCCGGATGAGTCGCTGCCGTCATTAAGATGCCCGTTCACAGTTCACAAACGAAACGCTCTCACGTCGTCGTCGTTTAGCGACATCGTCGGGGTCTCAGTCATGGTCTCAGTCACGTTCTTCTAGTGTCAAGATGGTTAAGAAAATCGGATTTCATTGTGTCATTCACGCGGAAGGGAAGCACTTCGTATCCATGTATCTGGATCATCATGTCTACCAACTCCACGGCCGTGAAACCCAGCCAGATTGCTGTATGTTCGTATGCAGGGTATATCCATCAGGAGTAAAGCTACCGCCCATTATTCCTCCGATAGTCTAGTTTGCGTGGTGGTCTTCCAAGAAAAAGTACCGCTCGAGCATCGTATCGCGCCCACCTGTAGCCCCTCCAGGCCTCCCTCTACAAGAGCACCCGGACCTCATCACCCTCCCTGAACGACAAGTCCCATCTATCGGACCTCACCACTCCCAAAGTCTTCGTCGTCAATTCGGACTCGAAGCCATCGGCTAAGCGAACACATAACAAGTCAGCCATACCGCCCATCACCGGTCATGGAGGGGGGGAACCTACCGGATATTCATTCCCGTCTTTGACGACCTTCGGCTCGCAGCTGCAGCGGTCGGATTTTGGGATCGAGCTGAAGACGGTGGAGACATGCGAGCCGCATCCGTACCACGTCGCCTTGTCTGGGTTGGAGGTCAGTATCGGGGTGCTGCAGCGGTAAGAGGGAGGGCGGAGACGTACTGCATTTGTCACAGGTGGCTTGACGGCACATGGTGAATCAGGTTTTCGAGGAACGCTGCTAATGATCTGTCTCTGTAGGATTGTGTGGTGTAGTTGAAGAGAAAGATCAACTCGACCGCACCATCTGGTGCGGCGGTTGACGTCGTCTTTATCTAATTTCTAACCACCGCACTCCACTGATTTACTAGTTCCCTATCTGGTAGAGAGCCACAACCCTTCCCAAATCAGTGAAATCCCACACCAACCTTTTACTTTCCCCGTCCCAACTCCCAACTCCACCGTCCCCACTACCGGCGATTCGGCATGGGTAAGGCCATCCATCGCTCCCCATTTCACCCCCTAACTAAGTCTCCGATCCTTCACGAAGCCTCCGAAAACTATCCGCCATGCTTTGTCGTCGTCGATTGGCGTTCCCTCGCGCGGTGGATCGTCCGGTTGCAGGGGCGCTAGTTCGCGGTCGTTTCGCTTAGCATATCCTCCTTTCGTACGGCTTGCATAATAGCAATTAGCTATTAGTCAGTATAGGTGCTGGATGGTGGATGGAGGATGGAGGAGGGTTCGGGTCGTGTAGAATCGAGGGATCGGCGTGTGTGGCGTTTGGATGGGGATCGACGCTAGGATGGGGCTTGGGGGAAATGGGTTTGATTGGTGCGGCGGATGGAGGCGAGGGTTACAATACCGCTACATTGTTCGAGATTCGGAGATATAGTGGTGTGGCGTGGAAGAACTATCCGATATCCCGATGATCAGGGTACCGATCAGGATCGACGGGATGTAAGGGACAATCCAGCATATCGGCGTATTTCAGGAGAGCTAGATTTGTTGCGAAAAGGCCTAGGAAGCATCCCTTCCATGAGTTCTGTATTCGTACACGCCGCCAAAAAACTAATGCATATAGGAAATCCATCGCGCATTGCAGCCATGAACTCATGATCCAGAGATGCATGCATCCGGCGCAAGTCATAGACATCGTCATCGAGCATCGACTCGAGGAGGGAGAGATCCCAAGCCATGCCAACCGGGTCGCCGGAACCATCCGATCCACGAAGTGAGAATCCAGGAAAGTATACACTCCACAGAGGCCGGTATGTATCCAAAAAAAGGGAAACCAAATCATACAAACGCTCCAGGTGCCGCGCCCGGCCCTCCGCTACTCGCACCTCCCTGTCCTTCTCCACCACCACCATCCCCTCCTTCGGGTCTACTATGCCTCCGATACGCCTCCCACTCCTCCACCTTCTCATCCACCTCACTAAACTCACTCTCATCCTCACTATTCTTCCTCTCCTCCCTCCCTGGCACCTCCCACGCCTCATCATCGCTATACCCCAAATTCTCACTCTCCCCCTCCTCCCTCCGCCCCCCGACCCCTTCCTCCTCCAACGTCCGTGAATCCCCACTCACCAAACCCAACCGCTCCTCCTCCGTCGTCCCCGGCCCCGAGCTGTCCTTCCGATTAAACGACAGCGCGCCCCGCAACCCCGGACGCCGCTCGCCATGGAGCAACGACTTCCCGAGCACCGGCGACGACGCCGCGGCGGGGTGGCCTGCGGCCGCGTCGTGCGGGTAGGTGGGGCCATCGTCGCTGCGGTGGCGGTGGAAGACGTTTTGGAAGGAGAATTGGCGGCGACCGGAATCGGTGCCGTGTGGTGGCGGGGTGGGTGGGGATGATGGGGGCGCGTCGACGGAAGGGGCCCATTGGATGGAGACGGCGGGCGGTTTGGAGGAGTCGGGGTCGGAGACTTTGCGGAGGCCGGAGGGGAGGCCGTAGACGTGGGTGGAGGTGGTGCGGTCGGTGCTGGTGGTGGGTGAGTGGTCGGGGGGGAGGGAGGAGAGGGGGAGGGAGCGGTTGGGTGCGGTGCTGGTGGAGTCACCGCGGCGGCGGAGGGAGAATTTGCTGAAGAAGCCGGGGTGGTAGTCGGAGTCGGTGTCGGAGGCATCGCTGGGGAAGTGCGACATGCCGAGGGGGGGGTGGACGGTTTTGCTGCGTTGGAGGGTAGTGGGGTGGCCGGGGTCGTGGACGGTTTTTCGGCGTCGGAGGCCGTCCCATTCGACTTGCTCGCCTTCGCGGATCGGCTCCATGCGCTCGTCATGCAGGCGCTTCGCTTCTTCGATCTGGCGATGCTGCCGGGCGGAGGAAAGGGAGCGGAGGATGGCGGCGCCACCGCGGATGGAGTCGGCGCGGGGCTCGGATTCGGGCTCTTCTTGCTCGGCGACGGTGCGCACTTGGTCGAGATCGCCTTTGAAGACGGCGGCGTCGGGGACGTCTTTGGCGGATTTGGAGAGCTGGAGGAGGACGACGCCGGCGCAGATTTGGAGGAAGCCCAAGACGCAGGTGGCGATCTGGGCGGGAGTGCCTTTGAAGCCGCGGAAGAGGATGGCAGAGGTGATGATGGTGCAGCTGGTGAAGAAGACGTAGTAGGTGGGCGTGACGAGTGCGGCGTTGAAGAGGTTCAAGGCTTTCTGGGGACGGTTAGAGTGAATAGGGGACCGGGGAGAGGAACGTACGTTGAGAAAGATGATCTCGGTGACCAGTGTCGCGATGACGAATACCAACAGGACATAGAGGAACCACTGGTTGAACTGTGGCGTACCACCGGCCTGTGCGACAATCGCCGCACCGAGACCTTGCGTTGCGACAACACTAAGTCCGCCAATGGTACTGCAGATGGTCAAGTACACCATCATGCTCTTCTTCCCCCATCGTGGACCGGCCCAGAACGCGGTGAAGATGCACCCCACGATTATGACGCCCGTATAGGTAAGAAACCCGGGCGATATCACCAACGGCTGCATCTGCTGGATGGTTGCCACGGCCGACTGGGACGGCGCATTAACAACAATCACCACTGAACCGAGAATGCAATTGAGGCACCCGACCTTCCCCACGAAACTCAGCCGTTCCTTCAGGAAGATCGCTGACAGGATCGTGGTCACCACGACAGACAGCGCCCCCAGCGGCGTCACCAAGATGGCATCGACGAACGCATACGCAACGAAATTGCAGATCTCCCCGACGATCATCAGGGTCATGCCGGTCCACCACCACGCGTTCTTGAGATATCCATACCCCTCGCCCGCCTCTTCATTGTATTTCTCGTTCGCCTTCAGCAAGCCCACTTTCTTCACCACGAACGACACGCCGATGAACAGCCCCGAGGCGATTGCGAGGACGATCCCGACGACTTTGTAGACCGGGGGTCGGTTGGCCGGGTCCCCCCCGATCCCGCCGCTGCGTATATATAGATGTGCGCCCTCGACGGCAGCATTCGCGGGGTTGAGAATCATGTCGAGTATGTATAGGGGGTGAATGAAGGGTCGGTGAGGTGGAGAGTTGGAAAGTCGGGGATATGTCGTTGCTTTCGGTGCGCATATGGACAGGAGGGGTATTAGGTGTAGGTTCAGATCGTATTGGCGTCTTATCGTGGCGGCGGCATTCTGTTGTGATGTTGCGATGGGATGAAGAGTTCTCGGTCGGGTGGTACGTTGTCGTTGCGGTGATATGTGGTCACCTTCCAGTTCAGGTTTCAAGTTTCAACCCGTTCCTGTCCCGCAATACGGAGTAGAATTCGATGTATTCCAAGTTCCAGGGTTGCCCGCCGATCGTCGCCTTCGAGATTCAAGATTGACGCCGGTGGCTGAGCAGGTCGAGTCGAGTGGCAACTCCGCAGTTGGTCCAATGGCGGTCTAGAACTCTTGGAGCAAAGACTGGAGATGAAATGGGATTCACTTTCAAAGATATACGCAAAAACACCGAATCCGAAGGAGGATATTAATTGCCGACAAGAGTTTTGCAAAGAGCGAGGTTTCAGCTTAGGAGGAGGAGGCGCAGTAAGAGGTAAGTATGGAATTGTGGAGGACGGGATGACGGGATTCGGGGTCAACAAGGCTCGTGGGAACAAGGTATTATGTTGCCAATGAACAGGTGGAAGACTGCATTCATAGAAACGTTGCACAAAGACGGACTGGAAAGAATGCGAATTGAATGAACAGTAAATAGTAAGCATTAATCATACGTACGGAGGTATTGCCTGATACTACCTCGCCTCACCTCCGAGTGCCAGTGAGAACTCATGTGCAGTCCAACAACCCGATGGGGCAAATGGGAGGTTCGCGTCTGTTGCTGGGGCATCGACGAGACACAGCATGACTGAAGATGTGAGAGACGGTGGATCTCCCTTGTTTCATCTTTCAGGGTTCCACCTGCGTCGGGATTCTGGCCAAAGAATTATCTCCCGGTCCAGGTTCTAGTCTCCAAATATCCAGTATTAATGCCACGCGTCAGCTAGATTTCTATCTTGGTGCTGTTCGAATTTGGAACAGCTCGAAAGTCGAAGCGACTCGTGAAACAGCTCACCTCATAATGGCCCGCTCTACGCATGTCCAAATGGACGATGAAGCGAATGGCCAACAAATGGATATTCACCAAGCCAAATCCGTGGCCGAAATCCAAGCCATCCTCTCCTCCCTCCAGCGGCGCGAGGCATCCGTCACGAGTCGCCTCAACGCCCTCGTCGCTTCGCAAAAAGACCTCTCCCGCGAACTCGGCCGCCTCGACCTCTCCCGTGCCCAGCTCGGCGCTCAGGTCGTCAACACCCGGTCCATCAGCAATGGCATGCTCGCCGCCGCTGCCTCCACTGCCAGCCGCATCTCCAGCGCCGTCACCCGCCTCGACCAGGAGCAGGCCAACGTCAAAGCCACGCTCGCCGTCGTCGACCAGGTCGCCGAGCTGAAAGCCTGCGTGCTGGGCGTCAACGGCTCGATGGGCGCCCCCCAGGACTGGGAGATGGCCGCGACGTATCTGCACCGCGCGGCGAAAATCCCGGCCGACGTCGTCGATGGCGCGTTTGCCGAGGAGATCGTGCCGACCGCGGAGGTGCCCGATGCGCCGCGGGTGACGCTGGATGCGGCGGCGGCGTCGCTGTGCGCGCTGTTCTTGCGGGAGTTCGAGAAGGCGGCGGCGGAAGGCGACGGGGCACGGATCACGCGGTTTTTCAAGCTGTTTCCGTTGATTGGGAGGACGGAGGTGGGGCTGAATGCGTATGGTCGCTACGTGTGTCAAGGGGTGGCAGCAAGAGCGCGGCAGAATATGGGTGCGGGCGTGCAGAAGAAAGATGGGTTCTTCTATGCCAGCACGTTGACGAAGTTGTTTGAGCACATTGCGCAGATTGTGGATGGGCATGAACCGCTGGTGGAACGACATTATGGAGTGGGAATGATGGTCACCGTCATTGAGCGACTTCAGGTCGAGGCGGATGTTCAAGGCGGCATTATCCTCGATACCTGGAGTGAAGAACGCGTTATCGACCGAAAGTTGACCGACATCAAGTCATACGCGTACTCGTTCCTTGTTCAAAGCTTCTTGCCTACCCAGCGACCATCGATGGGACCTCCACGGTCCGGCTCTCCGGCGATCAAGGACGGGGCAGTTGCAGGACGGTCAAGTGAAGATGAAGGGGTCGATATGAAAGAGGTTGACCAGCTCCTCAGCGAATCGGCTGTGATGATGGGAAGATGGGCGTTGTACGCAAGGTTCTTAGCCTCCAAGAGTCCCGAGCAGGGTGAGTCGGAAGAAGAGACTGTGCTGAAGATGCCGGATTTCCTAATCACGAGCCATCTACACAAAAAGGTGATCAATATCCTGATCGATCCCTTCAATGCCATGACGACCTTCTTCTTCCGGCGATCTGTCGAGAAGGCTTTCCAATTGGACGAACCTCCACAGGATTTATCGTTGTCCCTGCAGAGGCCTTTGCCAGGAAACGCACCGTTCATCACGTCCGCGGTCGACGATGTCATGTACATTGTCAACCAGGTCATTCAGCGCTCGTTATCTACCTCACAACGCAGCGTCATAGCCAACGTAATCCCTACGCTCGCTCGCGTCCTCGGCTCCGATTTCGTCGGCGTGACCACGCGCAAAATGCGTGACGAATGCTACCCGAAAGCCGCCATTGCCGGCGCGTTACCCCCCGAAGACAAGATCATCGCCTTCATCCTTCAAATCAACAACCTCGAAGTCTCTATCGACTACATAAAACGAATCATCAGCTCCCACCTTGCCTCCCACCCCTCCAACGCCGACTCCCCCCCCCAAGAAGGCGCCCAAATCCACACCCAATTCCCCTTCGGCAACGACGCCACCTTCGTCATCCAGCAGCTCAAATCCCTTGAATCCAGCTTCACCACCAAATGCCACGACCTCCTCACCGACGGCCTCAACGTACTCTTCCACCAAGTCATCAAACCCCGCATCCGCCCCATCCTCCTCGAAACCTTTCGCGACGTCGCCTACGACCCCCCCTCCGCCCCTCACCCCACCTCTCCCCCGGCTGCCTCATCCTCTCCCACTGAAGATGACCCCGCCCACCAGGTCCGCGAACGCTTCACCCGCGCCTACACCGCGCTCCTCCGCCCGCTCCTCCGCCTCCTCCCCTCCACCGCCACCACCCCCGGCAGCCCCACCGACCGCCTCCTCTCGCTGACCACCGAGTACCTCGCGACCGCGCTGGAGAAGCGCGTGTGGGGGCTGCACGGGCGGGTGACGCCGCTCGGGGCGGTGGGGCTGGAGCGGGACGTAGGGGCGATCGTGGCGGAGGCGACGAGGGGGGGGAGGTATGGCTTGCGGGACGGGTTTGCGCGGTTGGGGCAGTTGGTGATGGTGGTGGGGATGGATGAGGAGGAGTGGGGGGAGGTGGGGGAGGAAGGAGGGGTGGAGTGGGTGTTGGATGGGGAGGAAAGGAGGAGGGCGAGGGGGATAGTAAGGAGGTGAGGGGGTCGGATGGTAAGGTTGCGATGTGGATTGGATTTGTGAAGGTGATGGGGTGGTGAGCATATGTAGAGTTCCTTGCCATAGTAACTTCCAATATATGGCAGTCAATTTCCGTCAGCACCTCAAGTGAATATGAGTTGGAATAATAAGGTATTTAATGACCACTTCAACGTGTAGGCCCGGTAGGGGTCGGACCGATTGACGTCGCATAGATAAGTAATACAAACGTGGGAAGACTTTACCCTGAACAGACATAAACATAGGCATTAACAGCATGATGGAAAATGGTTCCATTATCCTACTCCAAATTTCCCTAACTATTCATACCTTATTGTTTAGCGCATAAGCTGTTTACAATGGAGTACGTCGGCTGGGTATGCTAATCGGGACATGATGTATGAACTGGTTGGATTGGTTCTGATATGATTAGTGACTAGGTACAGTTGGTATCGATCAATAGAACAACAACAAAGGAAATTCATGCGTTCGACTCGTTGCCTGAACCACCGTCCTGGATATAATCAATGTCCGAAACCGCATCCCAATGAACGCCATGTGCGCAACTAGACAACCCTCAATCAGTAAATCGGCCGTCCCTCATCCCAACGCCTCGCCTCAGCCGGCGCGCCATTCGTCTGATCCTCCCAATGTACACTCGGGCTCTCATTCCTGCTCGACCGCCCCTCCAACGGCCCCAGACTAAACCTTCCACTCGCCCTCTTCTCCGTGTTCCTCGCATCTTCAATCGCGCCCGTCCACTCCCACACCTTGCTAATATCGCCGTGCCGCGTCTCCTTGGTCGTCGGCCGCACGTTCGAGTTGTTCTCCACCTTCTTCTGCACCTTCTCCCACAGCTTGCCGCGCCGCGTCGCCGAGAACTCGTCGCGAAGGAGGTCGTCGCGGAGCTGCACCATGCTGAGATACGCGTCGGGGTGCGCGCGCTCATCGTACGCGTTGAGCGAGGCTTGGTTCGCGAGGCGGTCCATCGCCACGCGCGCGAGCTGCTTGGCTTTCGCTTCCACGTTCTTCTGGTACTGCACGCGGTGCCGGGCGTAGAAGCCAGAGGAGACCGTGAGGAGGAAAATCACAACTTTGAGAAGATGTCGCGCCACTTGCTGTCGAAACCATCGTCGGGCAGCGCAGCTGACAGGGAGTCGGGCGAGGGAGTTGCTGGAGAGGGTGCGTCCTTTGGTTCTGTAGGAGAAGCAACGAGTCTGGTCAGTGTCAGATTTACAACAAGGTTTTGTACCACAGGGCACGGGGATTTATGAGAGGAGACTTACCCATCAGTTCCGACCGCAATTTCATCGCGACTGAGGATCTCAGGGATCGCACCGGAAAATAGATCGTCGAACTCGGCATCGCTCATACCACCTCGCTTCTTGCGCATGCGGCTAACCTCTTTCTTCAGCTCCTCCTCAGATATCTCCGGTGACTTTTGATGTTTGCCCTGCTCATCGACAAGCTCGCCACACTCGAAGGCGGCGTTACGCTCTCGCATTACCTCCACGGCTCGATCCGCAACCGCCTTGACCTTCCGTGCTTGCAGGCCATCTGGCTCACAGCTGGGAGGAATCGGCACCAAGCCGCCTAGCGACAGCGGATGTGGCTTCAGAACGAACCCTTTCTCGCAAGTCGTCTCCAGATTCTCGTAGCACAATGCGTGGTGCGGACATGGTTCGCAATGGAGGAGGTTCTCCCGAACCGCCTCGGGAACGTGAACACCCGCCAGTTCGGTGGCAGGCTCTTTACCAATCCCGCAGTAACCAACCTGCATTTTCTCTTCACGCCATAAGTGGAAAAGCCCCGCAAACAGGGCGAGGAATATGGTCAAAATGGAAAGGCCGCCCGCTGTGCTCGACGTACTGCGCTCCCGCGGTCGTCTCGCGACGCGCAGTTGGGGGCTTTCCGATTCGGCTTTGACAAGATCCAGTGTCTCTTCCGGTGTGAACTCTTCGCCTGCCTCAACCACTGGCTCCGACTTGCGATTCTTCACTCGGGGAACAGGCATCTCGAATGTAGTCCTGGTGGGAACGGAATATCCATCTTCATGAAATGGCAAAGCAGGCGTGGTTACGCGTCTCTTGTCGCCACTGCTCTTCCTTTTCGCTCTCTGCTCGCCATCCAGTGTCTTCCTCGTTCGACTCCTGGACGCCGTTCGTGGCGCCGAGGGCGGAGAGCTGCCACCACTTTGAAATGGATTTTCAGCGGAAAACGGGCTATCGTCCCCAAGCTTGCTCCACATGTCTGGCTCAGGATCTTCGGTTTTCACATTCGGGACCTCGCTCTTGCGTGTTCGTCTTTGCTTCGGTTTCTCGACTTCCGACTCTGTTTCCGACCGCGCATGTTTGCTCGATGGCCGTTTGCCCGGTGTTTTCCCCGGCGTTTTCCTCGGAGTCTTTCCTGGAGTTTTTCCCGCTGGTTCCAACGTATCGGGTTCAGCGCTGCTCCTAGTGGTGCGTCGGCTGGTGCGCGTCGCCGGAGACGGCTTCGGGGGAGGAAGCATTTCCCCAAGCTCATCGTCGTCGGCCGTACTCGCTTGACTGGATGGGACATCGATGATCCCTTTCGATGATCGTTTCGCGGTTTGTCGTGACTTTAGAATCTTGCCTGCTTGTGGCGTAACATTGCTTTTGAAGAGCTCTACTAGCTGTGGCTTCAGCGCTCCAGATGGATATTGCACATTGTGTTCCACCAGAATCCCGCGGATCTGAGGGACAGTGAGTTTCGATGGGTCGAAGGACGGTGAGAGGTATTCGTCCGCCATGGTGAAGTGAGTGAGAGGTAGATGTGGCGGGAGGGGTGATTGTTTTGATGATGACGTCGCGGATTGCTCTCACGCTGTGGTGAAGAGACTACCAGATGCAGGACTAATCAAACCGCAAAGGGCAAAAAGGATCCAATGAAATATGCACGTCCATAGAACTGGAGCAGTCAGATTGGAGGATGAAAGATTGATTTCCTCTGTGGACAAGAATATTCATAAACAAAGAACGATAATACCGGTAGCGTTGGAGGAAGAAGCTTGGACGCGATGTTCTGCCGCTAACTGAACACCGAACAGTCGCTTGGACCAATCAATCGTCAGTTCTGCCTGGACCCCGTGACCATGACCCTCAGATCACGTGTTTTAATATCACGTGGGAGCTTTCTGATCAAAATCTCGTCGATTGACATTATGATTCTCTCTTCCACTTCCAACTATGACGGAAATCATTCAAGTTTGCAATTGCATATAATCGACTTATGGAGAGCATCCGAACCTACTATCAAAGGATCGTTATGTCCACATATCAACCGAGTGGATCATCCTAGAAGTGTGAATTTGCACCTCTCCTGGGTACAGGTATGTTCTGGCAGTGCCTTCACATGGGGTTTCAGTCCTCTCCGAGTCCAATTATTTCCTAAGCCATTTCTTCCTTCTTTTCCAGAGTCATTTCCTTCATTTCCTGGTCTTCATATGGCGGGTCAAGTTCGGTACAGCATGGCCCCCCTCCGCGTCCAATCCTTGTTCAGCGTAATCTATCTGGGATCAAGCAGCAATTGAGACGTCCTTGTATTATGGCCAAATCCCCATGATCTGTAGCTCCCATTGGCCATCTAGCGAACAATCGAGGTTCATGGAAGATCAGAAACAGGACTAACCCGGATCGGCTTATATCCAACCTGTCTTGCGATAACAATCGTGACTTCCTGACCAGATGGCATCCTTCTATACTTTTTCGAACCTGGTTGATCTCGTTTCTAGCTCCTAGGGCCGTCGCAATGGGTATTTCCCAATTCTGGCTTGGTGAATGGTTTTCTACACATCACGCCCCCCAATTTCGGGGGAGCCAGGATCAAACTCCACAGTTGTATCCCCGGCAGCTCGGCCTCCGCTACAAATGGAGCGAAATGTCCTCTGCACGATGGTAATTCAATTACAATGCGCAGGACTTAGGTACGATGAACTTCTCCACCAATAAGCACCAATGGGTCTGAACCTTCCCGGCTTCGTTCCCGTTATGGTACGATGAGTAAATTGTTGCTCGATAGAGCGAACAGTATGTCCTGGGCCTTGGTTTGCAGAACCGATCCGTATGCCCTAGGCTTTGGTCTGCAGAGCCGAACCGACAAATATATATCATCTCAAGCCTTCAGTTTGGTTCCTGCTGCGCGTAAACATTTAGTTATTCCTTCAAATTCCTTCTAGGCAGATCTCATCATGAAGACTTCACTCTTTTCAGTGGCGACCGTCTTTGCCTCTGGTGCAGTTGCTGTGGCCCTTCCAGAACCTAGGCCTGAGCCTACGGCGGCTCCATCTCCAGTTGCAGTTGAAGCTTCCACTACGACGGCTGCAGTTGAAGGCAACCCTTTCGCTGGCTACGAGCTCTACGTCAACCCATACTACTCATCGGAAGTGCATTCTATCGCTATTCCTTCCCTGCAAACCGGCGGAAAGACAGCACTGATCCCGAAGGCATCTGCGGCGGCGAAAGTACCGTCTTTCGTTTGGCTGTATGTCTTCATCACAAGGAATAGTTAAAAAGCAGCGCTAACTCGGAGCTGCAGTGACACACAGGAGAAGGTATCTTCGGTCAAAGGATATGCCGAAGAAATACAAAAACAGAACGCTGCTGGCCAAAAGGTGGCCTTTCCATTGGTGGTCTACAATCTTCCAGATCGTGATTGTGCGGCCCTCGCTTCCAACGGAGAGCTGGCTATCGCGGATGACGGAGTGGAGAAGTACAAGGCTTACATTGACTCTATCGTCACCGAAGTCAAGGCATTCTCTGATTTGAGGTTCATCCTGATCATCGGTATGTACATATGCTCTGGGCCTTTTGCTCCGGCTAACGCCTCGAAGAACCGGATAGCTTGGCCAACTTAATTACAAACCTGGGAACCTCCAAATGCGCCGGCGCGGCCGACGCCTACAAGGAGGGTATCAACTACGCGATCAAGAACCTCGCACTCCCAAACGTCTCCATGTACCTTGACGCTGCACATGGCGGATGGCTTGGATGGCCAGCGAATCTCTCTCCGGCCGCGCAGCTATTCGCCCAGGTATACAAAGACGCGGGAAGCCCACCACAGCTCCGTGGGTTGGTTACAAATGTTGCGAATTATAACGCGTTCTCCATTGCCCAATGTCCTTCATACACTCAAGGTAACGAGAACTGCGATGAGAAGAAGTACATCAACAGCTTCGCTCCAGTACTTAAGGAGAATGGCTTCCCCGCGCAATTCATCGTCGATACTGGTATGTGACCCCTTCTTGATTGATATATTCCTTTCACTAACCATACACCTAGGCCGCAACGGAAAACAACCGACCGGACAACAGATTTGGGGCGATTGGTGCAACATTAAAGATACCGGCTTCGGCGCCCGCCCTACTGCTGAGACCGGCGATCCACTTGTCGATGCCTTCGTCTGGGTCAAACCCGGCGGGGAGAGCGATGGCACATCGGATAGCTCTGCTACCCGCTTCGATGGAAAATGTGCATCCGGGTCGTCGCTGACGCCGGCACCAGAGGCAGGGAATTGGTTCCAAGCCTATTTTGAACAGCTGTTGACGAACGCTAACCCTCCCTTGTAACTGTACATTCTTACAACTACTCAGTATTACCAGTCGAATAGTGGCGGTCTATCACTGCTTACTCGAGACATGAATAAAAGCCTTTTCTTGCTGTGGTCAGTGGTGCAATTGCTGTGGTGAAAATTTTTACTATCGTGGAAATTGGTTAGAAATCCTCGGAAATCAGTGATTTACAATACACTGAGAACATCCTACAATGAGGTGATATCTATCGTGGTTGCAGGATTTCCTATTTCGTCATCTCCGGGCTCCGTAGGTAGTTGCATGTAATCTACATGAAAGCACGAAATTAAGCCTTCTGTCTCAACCAGGTACGGAAGTTCCATTCAGGATTGCCCCTGTCAATATGACTTGCTAAAAGTCGATATCTGAATATGGCAACCGGAAATATAGAGAAAGTCACTATGTATTCGAGCCATGTGTTCCCAGCTGCATGCGTACTGAAAAGAACTGGTCGTTCGAAACCTCAAAATGCTCACCAAACACCTCCTATCCCAGGCGATTTTCGGCGCCGTTGCCTCCGCAGGTAACTTACTTTCTAGAAGTTCTCCTTTTAAGTAATTGACTAAACGTACCGCAGGCACCCTCCTCTAGGACGGCCGCTTCAACGACCTCACCAGCTCCGCTAACCTCTCCAAATGGTCCTAGTCCAACCAAGTCGGGCCCTTCCAATATTACATCCACGGCACCGGCGACTTGACGAACTACGTCAACCTATCTCCGGACTTCAAGAACCCCGCAGATACGGCGTCGACGCAGGGCGTCAAGATCACGCTGGACGCGACGGCGAAATGGAACAGTGATATGTGGCAGACGGGGCTGATTCCGCAGACGAAGGCGGCGATTAATTCCGGGAGGGTGGGGTATCATTTTAGTATGAAGCGGACGGAGTTGAATCCTCCGAATGCTGAGTATGAGCATCAGGTGAACTTTTTGTAGGTGTTGGGTTGTGAGCATGGATGAGAGAAGCAGGCTAATGGAAACACAGTGAAAGCCACTTCACGAAGATGAAGTATGGTTGGGTAGTACGTATTTGAGCACGGCGAGATGGGAAACACGGAGATGGCTAATGACTTGATAGATGGGGAACAAGGGACGTCGAATCCCAACTTGCAGTGGATGATCGGTGGCCAGGGCAAGTGGAAGACGGAGTTCACACCCGATGCGTGGTATAACTTTGCTTATGACATTGTACGGTCTGCCCTTCTTAACGTTCCCGAATTGCTATCCTGACCACATGAGCAGGACTTCGGGACCCAGACAGTTGATTTGTACGCATCCACCGGCGCCGACCCACTAAAGGTCGTAGTTCCACCGCAGTCTGCTTCCACATCTTTAGTACGTATGATCCCGACGAATATCGCCAGACCGTCCCTGAAAGATCTTAGAATGGTGCGGATTGGCATCTGGGTGTCCTGCGGCTTCCACGTGGAGGATCCTCGGACACCGCTCCAGAGGACTGGTATTTCAGTGGCGTGTACGTCGAGAGTGGCGAGATCACGACGTCCATCAGCGGCCCTTCAGCGTAGGATATTAGACGTCCGCGTAGGACGACCAAAAATCAGCGTAGCATATCGCGCTTTGATGCCACTGTCATGCTCGTTCCTAGAATTTCAAGGAGTAGGCCCATGACCTTGTAGCCACCGTATCCAAGTGCCGTCCGCCCACGTATCGCCCATTTCCTGCGCCAACATCGCCGCTGTTCGTCCTTCTGTGTCTTTTAGGGACCGAATATCCACCTTGCCATCCTGCCTCGGTCTCGTAATGTCATACTGCACCGCCAATGCATGCACCTCGTCCGGAAACTCTTGAAGGTCCAGCGTGGATGCCAAGTAGAGCAGTAGACACACGATCCGTCTGCTTCCACTGGCCACAGCGGCATGGAGCGCCGTCTGGAGATCGCCAAGGGTGTCCTGGTAGCGGAGTATGTCGATTGGCTGTCCTGATTCCGCGCCGGCAGTTGCGCTGCCGTCCTCTTCATCCACGCCTTCGTCATCGTCCTGGAGCATTTCGATTAGGTCGTCAAGGTTCTCGTCACCACCGCGGCAGAGTTCAAGAAATGCATGTGGTTTCCGCTCCTCCGGGTAGGTCCGCAAATAGGCTTCTTCAGCAAGTAGAGGGAGGATATCGAGGTTTGCTTGTAGTCCGCCTTCATTGTCGAGGTTGACCAGGAGTTGTTCGCCGCCCTGACCGTTCGTGGAGGTAATCGGAGCGGAGCATTTTGGGCAGGTGTTGTACGTATAGGAATCGAGGAGGCATTGCCTGTAGATAGACGTTGGTAATTGCTCGGTCAAACAGATTGAGGGGGATTACCAATGGAACTTGTCTCCGCATGCGAGTAACTCTACGGAGTCCGGCACTGTTGTGGTGGCTCCTCCGGTACTGGGTCCAGCTTCTTGCATTTCTTCATCCGAGTCCGGCTCGATCTCGAGGATTAGAGGATTCTGGCAGGCAGAACAGACATCCATCTTAGGAACTGACTCGAAGATTTGTATAATCTGGAATAGTTCAATGATCTAAACGAAATATATTCAATTCTGAATACTATTGGGCGGAGTTGCTACAGTATGGAGGGGTGTTGATATGCCAAAAATTTAAATTGTCAAAAATCATCTCATCCCCTGGTGACATCAGCTCCACCATGAACTGAAATAAGAATACGTTACCCTATTCATCTGCAAAACAATGGCAGAATTATTCAACAGGCACATATTAATAAAATCGTCAAAAAATGGGAGGCTGTATGTTCAAGTCTGTAAATTTGAGACCATGATAGCCTTACTATCTAACGTCTCATATGATCATGGTTGAAGCAAAATCGAATTTCTGTGAATCCCGTCTCGTCCTTACTACAATCGCTAGTTCCAACCCAAGTGTCGCCAAATACCAAAATGCTAAGGAATGGCTCTAGCGTGCATACGCCGTCGATCGTTCAAACAAATTCTGTCTAGCGCAATGACCTCCCTCCGTATCCTCCCATCTCGATATCTGGAAGTCGTGGCTCCCGGTCCCGGGGTGGGCTGACTGCTCGGCCTGTCCCAACGCTTGCAGCGTCCTGGAGAAGCACTTCCCGGCTGGCATCCCGACTGTGGCCAAATGCAGGGCCGAAGTTGAACGTGTCGCTAGCAGGGAGCGGCTCATAGGAGGTTTTTCCGTTGAACTTCTTGGCTTCGTTGGGGTCCATGAGAAGAGAGTTGCGGGGGTCGAGAGGGGTCAGGTTATCGAAGTCGCGGTTGATTTTTTCTGTAAGGAGTTCGGTTAGCGGGATCTAGGGGGAGAATTGCAGTTTGGGCTTACCTTGTTCTTTGCGCTGCTTTCGGTGCGGGTTCGCTTTGCACATAAGCACAATGGCGTTGATAGCGATCAGGATGGCCAAAGCACCAGTCAGAACACCTTGCACCACGACAAGGACGACGCCGGTGACTGTCTGGGTAGTCTGAGTGACGCCAAGCTCCTCCACGAAGATCAGAATGCAAACAACTGAAGCCACCCTCACAACCTGGATGATGATGTTGATCCAATTGCTTGACTTCAAGGTAAACGGTCTCGACCAGAGCAAGAGGATAAGCAGCAGGGCTTCGACGATGAGCTGACCACTCGCCTGGACCAATCCATTTCCCGACGCTCCGGCAATAATGCAGCCTTTCACGAACATGTAGATGATCAAAGGAATGAACATCCACCACCAACCCTTCTTGTAGTTCTCGTAGAAGATGTTGTACTTCACCCAGGTGTTTTTGTCTTCATAAAGGCCGGACACGTTGCCCTCGGCCTTCTTGTACTTGCGTGCAACTTGCCAGATTCGGAATGTGAAGAATGCCAAAATGAGTGTAAAGATTCCAAGTGTCACACCTGCGAGAACCTTTGCGGCCCAGGAATCGCCGCTGGTAAACTGATACACGCAGTACATCGTCCAGATACCGTAGAGCAACAGAATGAGTGAAGTAATCGCCTTGCTAAGAGTGATCCAGTATCGCTTCCGGAATCCTTCAAGCTTTTTTGGAAAGGTTCCGAAAAGGGCCCAAATCTCCAGGATGACCTTGAAGAGCAGGATGGCAACGGTAATGGCACCGATGACGCAGGCAAAGATCAGGAGGACGGTCATGAACGTATTGGTTTTCGGAATGGCGAGCGACTCGGCGAATGCCTGGATACCCTCGACCGAATGGATAGGCTTGTCTTCGGCTTCCGTCCCGTTGCTGGTGGTGTTCGCGGCCGAGATCTCAGTATTAACCTCACGTGCGTAGAGAAAGACATTCTCAATAGCACGTTTGGTCATATTGCCGCTTGGATAAACCAACGTGACATTCCTCAGAAACGCGATCGAGTTCTCGGTCAAGTTTCCGCCCGTCCTCCCGCGGAAGTTGTCGATCGTGCTTTGGAGCCCGTCCCAGGTCACCAGACCGGTGCTGAACCCGAAATTCTTCGAGAAGCTTCGGTAGACGCCTGGATATTGGACCGAGAGCATGCCGTTCATGGCCATCGACTGGAACCAACCGACAGTTTCAAAGAAAGTTGGGCTGGGTGCTCCACTACCAGCACCTGAGCCACCTGCAAGGGCGCTGGCACCCGAGAGAAGGAGTGCAGCTCCAGCGATGCCGGCAGCAACGTATGGGACCGCTGGTACGTCCAACGATTTGCCATTGCCAACCGTTGACTGGATGCATGCCAGATCCTGTCCGCCTTCCATTGTCTTCAGCTCCAGCTTCGCCTTGCCATCCAGGTTTGGTATGGAGAATGCTATTGATGGAATCTGATCGGCATATTCAGAAGGAATATTCTGGGTGCCAGATGCTGTGAATGTGCCGGATGGAATTGGGCATAGTTGCTTGACATAGTTCTCTTTCTCGCACGGGTTGAAGTCTTTCTTGTATACTTCTACTCCGTATGCCGTGACGGTCAAGGCGGCCGTCACGTTCTGCTCTTTAGCACTTGTTCCAGCAACATCGAAGTCCACAGTTCCGGTGACTCGGTTATACTCGATGTTTAACTTCTCGACCTTGATATCGGAGCTGTCAAAACATGTGCTATAACCATTCGTGCGCAGTATATCGTCAGCTCGAGCAACTAGCGGCAAGGCCGCTAGAGCCCATAACGATCGTCGCATTTTGAACCCTCGGGGTTCGGATGTGAAGCAAGGACTCAGGGACGATCCTCAGATGGAAGATCCAATTTTATACACGATTGTCGAAGATTTGCGCTGGAATGGACGACCAGACGCGGTTTCGATCGAAATGTGTTTTTGCAAATAGTTCGATGAAATTGTGATTAAAAAGGGCAGTACCGCAAAGGATCAACCTTGGCTGCGCGTCCGGGAGAAGTCGTGGTAGGATAGAAACGAAGGATATATAATAAAGGCCTAAAGAAACGATGGGTTAGATGAAATGGCCGAACGAGTGACCAGATGGAGAGTGGACAATGAAACGCAACGCAACGAGAGTATTTAGTGAGTGCTGGGTGTGAAGTGAGAAGGAAAAGATGCAGGATGGAGTGTCTCAAGTCCGAAGACAGAACAGGCTCGGAAGGAGATGAAGCCAGGAGACTGGATGGCGCCCCTAGGCAGGGCCGGGTGCCAGCAAACTGATCCAAGCGGGTTTCCGTGGCCTGGACCGGATTGGCCATCGCCGCCAAATGTTGCATTTGTGGGGAGGGTGACTTGGTTGAGCTCCAGGAGTATGGGTCACTTACTTACTCAGGGTTAAGGTTTCAACTTTGACTCGTCGGACGTAGCGAACGATGTGAGGGGTCGAGGTAAAGCGATCGTAAATTCGTGAGACGGAACAGGAAAACAGACAGGATGGAAGAAGACCAGAACTGTCGCAGGACTATCGTCCTTTTGAGCTTATGGTTACACCAATGTTGCTTCCAGCTTCTGATTCAGGTGGTGTGCTGGCTGGACGGAGGAAGAAAACAAGGCACACGACTAAAAGCCCTGAACAGCCGCCACGCACGCCACGGGCGCAGCCTGTAACGGACTACCCGTAGGCTGGAGCGCAACTAAATCTTAGTGAGACCCCGGTGCGGTCCCTTTTCCGTGCTTGATACCCACTCATGGATGCTCTCCAGTAGTATTGACGCTCCATTCCGACAACAATGATATGCGCGCCCAAAATCTCATGTTTCCGAAATATTGCACCCAAAATCTCTATCCGACTCTTCATGAGGGACATCGAGCGGAAAGAAAAGAGCCTCAAAGAACAGCGAGCGTTCTATTTTTGTTGTGATCAGTTGGGCAGGTCACCAGCCGTTTGGACGGACACGAGGTGCAGCCAGCTGGTTCGAGTCCAGGATGGGCTCTATTCGTCAATTCTCCGAACGTGATGCCTGATTGCCTCCTGTTGAGCGATTCAGCTGAGCAAGGAAAACCACATTCTGCAAGTCAACTCGAAAACTTGGTGTTGAGTGTGGCAGTGCATCCTGAATTTTCAACGGCGCCATGTTAGGGAGCTTCGATAGTTTGATCGAGCCCCAGTTCTAAGAATAGTCCACTACCCAAGACTAATAAGGCTCTCTTATTTGCCAACAAGACTCGACTTTAAAACGCTGACGGTGGACACTTGGGTGCGCGGCCTTAGGGCAGGCCGTGCTATCCAATAGTTTTGCCCCACTGTCCCCATCGGAACTCGATAATTAGTCTCGATACGGCGGTGATCGCGAAGCGGCGAAGGTGGATGCATTGATGATTGATGATTGATCAGCCAGTTCAGACTTCTGAGCGATCCAACTTGAACGTTGGAATCTCCATTGTTCTATGACGATTTGACGATGATATGCTTGTAAAGATACAAAATCGGTAATGATTTCGTCGATTGACGTTCGCTCATTGTTCTAGAATCTGGATGTCATTCGCGATCTCCTGGAAGGCCGGCACAGCGCGATCGTCGGAAGGTCTTCATCCAGTGTTATAAACGGTATAATATTAGTTAAGTTAGTTAGACGAAAATTTGTTAGAAGTAATGATATCATTGTTTGAAGGATGTATCGGTGGGACGGAGTGTAAGCAAAACATGCCCTATGTGCGAATGATGTTGCCGACAGTTACCCATCCCTCCCATCCTGTTTGTTTATCTATTCGGACTTCAGAGTCACACAACGGAGCCTGCTTTGTTTGCTTATGGAAGTCCGTTGAACGGTAACTCGTGGTCGGGAGAATTGGTGCTACCGCCATGGATGATAGGGAGAAACTGAGTATAAAGAGTGTCTATACAAAAGAACCATTGTCTCGTTTCTCGCATCTGGTTCTGTTCCAAGTAGGGTGGTTGAATTTCAGTAATTTATATAATAATAAGAATCAATTTAACGTACTATCTGGATCCCTTTCGGGTCTATGAGCACGGCATTCTATCTGGTCTGCCGCGGGCAAAAGTTTCCCCGTAGCCCTGAGGCTGCGGGTACATAAAATCCCGCCTCCTCCCTTTAGTAGACTATCTCAAACGTTTCAGTAATTTATATATATTTCTTCGGATGACTGATAGAATTTAAATTATGCATATAAATTGCTTCTTTCCGAAATTTACGCTAGTCCTATTTTGGCTTGGTTAGATTAGATATTGGTGCCTTGCAGCCTTAGGCACCAAAACCGAACTCCGTGAAACTCCTCAAAATCTCACCATCTTAACTCTATCTCCGCCATCCAAATTAGTAAACGAAAGCTTGGCATGAAATATTTCCAGACCTCCGGAAATCTTTCATGAAAATTACAAGAGCAATAGATTTCATTGAAATCTTTCACCCACCCTAGTTCCAAGAGTTAAATAGCATACTCCGTACTGGAAATCCGATTGAAGTTCATGAAGCATCAATCATCATCTCAACAGTCGCTTTGAATAGCATATAGCGCTATGCTCCAACGAAGCTCGCATTGGTAAGCACCTAGTCATCGACGTTTGCTTGCAACGATACTGTTGCTTTCTATCCTGGCTAATTGATGTACATAGTAGTACAAGATAAGCGACATGGAGATTGACGTAGGTGGTACTAGGATAGTGATGTTGATCGATGATCAATCATCAATCTGAACAGTAAATGGCGTTTCATGTTTGGTTGTGCAGACCAGAGATACGTACCTGACTCCATTTTCCGCTGATTTTCACATCGTGCACTGAGGCTTCTGATTTCTGGAAAACCGACTTCTAGCAATATCTTCTTGCTTTGAATGATAAACAATGCTCCGTTCGAAGAGAGCCGGGTAATGGTGATTCATGAGTAATGTTTGAACTCGCCTTAATAACCATCATCTAATCCTAATGACAAACCGACCCCCAGTCTCGTGTGTCGAAAATGGTTTCTTTATATCCTTCATGGCACTATTTCAATATTCAAAGTCTTTGCTAAAGCTCTAGTCGATGTTCTTCGCGTTGTCTCTTCACAAATCCTTTTCACTTGATCGTACCTTGATGGCCTCGAAGGGACCCTCCAGACTCCAACACAAGCCATGCATTTTCAAGCAGTCATGAACAATGTTGCGTTCAACCTCAAAAGGTCGCAATGACCATACCATAGAACAGGGAGGGCATCGATGCCCGGACCTCCCTAATTCAAGCCATGGGAGCAAGCCATAAAAGATTTCCTGGACTCTATCACGGCGCCAGAAGAGCCATGTCGTACTTCAGAATCTAGGGTATCTGGTATTCCATCCTTGTATGGGAATCATCCAAAAGCCGGTCTGAATCCGTCTGAACGGTGCTCGCGAATTCATGGAATTAGCGGAGGCGCAGTGAGTACAGGTAACTCAACTTTAATAGACTCCTCTGTGTCGGGGATATTGTGGTACATGAAACTGTAATGCAGCTATGCCGTGAAATAGCTACTGGATGGTTGACGATACGCCTATTGCGACCGCTTAAGATTTTAGATTTGGTGCTTGGTAGTGGTTCTAGGCCGCATGATCATGGCGTGCTGGCGATATTTTTGCTTAGGAGGCGCCGAATCCGACCGTCTAAAGGAAACCTAGGCATATACAGACTGTACGTTTCGGCGCCACTCAATTCAGCCAACATGACTACAAGTCACACAGATTTATTCGCCGAATTCACCTACAGTGAGCGCGACCGTCTCCTCGGTGAGATAGCACAGATTTGCGAGGGTTGGTGCTCGACACGCGTACCTGGTTCGACCCCGACGATTACTCCCACGATGATATCACCATCAGCTTTAGGAACCGGAGCAAGTGGAGCGACGGCAATTGTCACTCAAGGTTCCGGGGAATCGTCCCAAACGAATGCGGTGACAGTGACGGTTACTCAGACCGCCGGCGCAAGTGGAACTTCGGCTGCGAATGCATTCAGTGCGGATGTATATGGTGGAGGCTATTTGATGCTTCTCGTGTCGTGGACTTCAGCCACTTTCTTGGTCCGTACTCTGATTCCATCCTCTAAATGGAGAGAAATTCAGGCTCAAATGCTGGATTATGATAATGGAAAGTGAGGCTAAGAGATTGAGATTTTGGCTCCAATCAAATAGAGCAATGCAGATTTCGATTCCGGCCAAGATTGTGGTAAGGTCGAACAGATTCGCATCGTGACTTTTGATGTCCATGGAACACTTTTTGTGGCGTGATGTGGGAAATTCGCAGGGTCTGGAAGGGACTCTACATCTGTACCAGACCCTTAATGATAAGCCAGTGCCGCAAAATTGAGTGGACCATGTATGAAGTCTCCAATTAGTTCAATAAATCTAGAGATGGTTGACGATGCAATTGTTGCTGATCATTCCGGATGTTTTGAGCCGCCCATAAGCGAAATTGGTAGTAACTAGGTAGCATCATCGTGATGACGAAACTTGGATGCCGACGCAACACGACAAATCGCAACGCCGATATGATTCTATCTTCATCTGATCCCTTCTTTATTCGGAGAGTGAGCATTCCTTTCGGTACTCTAACCCCGGAGCTAGCTATGCCCTGTACCAAAAGATCTACGCGTCTACGGACGCGCCTCCATTTGTGATGTCACTCGTATCATCTGACAATCCAACTTCCAATGACTCTGAGGCGGCTACAGAGGCGGCTCGGAGATCTACATTTTGTAAGATTTATAAGGCACTCTGCGCAATGGTATTCACAGGGAGGTACAATGACTAGATATAATATTCTAAATCACTACTACTTATCAGAATTTACCACAGATCAATATTTACCACCCTAAGTCATCCAGTCAAACCCCGAATATCACCTACAAATCGGAATAGTTGCAATACTTGTTCGCATTTACTCGAAGAGCTTGGATTGAATCTCAAAGTATGCATGAGGGAACCGGTAGCAAACGGTTCCGCGATTTCAACCTCGAAGGGGGCGTCTTCATCGTCACTGGCGGCGCCCAAGGCCTCGGTCTGGTGATGGCCGAGGCGCTTGTGGAGGCCGGCGCAGAAGTCCATTGCCTGGATCGGCAACCCGAGCCCGATGATGAGTTCACCGTCGCGCACGAGCGCATCGAGAAAGAATACGGTGGAAGTCTGCACTACAGCCAAGTGGACGTGCGAGACGTCAAAAACCTCGACGAGACCATCGGCAGGATTGCCGCGCGGAAAGAACGCCTGGATGGGCTGATTGCCGCCGCTGGGGTACAGCAGATCACGAAGGCAGTGGACTATACCTTTGAAGATGCGCAGAAGATGTTGGCGATCAATTACACGGGCCTATTCATGACGGCGACGTCGGTGGCCCGAGCGATGATGAAGTACAAGTGCCGCGGGCGCATCTGTCTCATCGCCAGCATGTCTGGTCTGATCGCAAACAAAGGGCTGATAACGCCTGTCTACAACAGTTCAAAAGCAGCGGTCATCCAGCTTTCGCGCTGCCTAGCGATGGAGTGGGGGAAGATCAAGGAAGATGGGACTGGTGGAATCCGAGTGAATTGTCTGAGCCCGGGACATATCATCACACCGATGGTGGAGAAGAACTTCGAGGAGGTGCCGGGTCTGAAAGAAAAGTGGGAGTCGGAGAATATGATGGGACGTCTGAGTCAACCAGAGGAGTTCAAGAGCGCCGGACTGTTTCTCTTGAGCAATGCAAGTAGTTTTATGACTGGGCAGAACTTGGTTATTGATGGAGGCCATACGGCTTGGTAGATTGAGTCAGAAACGATTTGATCGTTTCTGTGTGTACAGGCACTAGTGAAATTGGCTTCCACCCTAGCGCCAAATAATTTCTTTACAATGGTTTAACAAGGCTCTTATTATGGTACCAAGACTAGTAGTTATACATGCGGTTAGACCAGTCAACTCTCCCTTAACGCACCCGTCCTGAACGCACATACACCCTTCTAATAATACTGCATGTTTTCCTAAAGCGCAATATTATATTCGCCACTAGAGGAAGATACTATAGGTAGTTACCTAGAATGATAGCTAACTAAGGAATCATGAATTTCAAAGCAGTGCTAGTACTCAATCATTAATTACACCATTTAAAGAAAGTATAAGAGTATGTCTTATCACAAAGGAGATAGGTCGGGAGGAGGTTAAGAAAGATTATAACCGGCGTCCCATAGCCTGACCGTCCCGTCCTCAGATGCCGACGCCAGCGTCTTGCCGTCCGGCGAGAAGGCCACGGTCCTGACCCAGCTCGAATGGCCCTCGAGCGTCTGCAGTAGCGAGCCCGACCCGGCGTCCCATAGCTTGCCAGTCCTGTCGTCAGATGCCGATGCCAGTGTCCTGCCGTCCGGCGAGAAGGCTACAGACACGACGCAGACGAATGGCCCTTGAGTGTCTGCAGCGCCGCGCCCGACCGGGCGTCCCATAGCCTGATCGTCACGTCGTTAGATGCCGACGCCAGCGCCTTGCCGTCCGGCGCGAAGGCCACAGCCCTGACCCAGGTCGAATGCCCCTCGAGCGTCTGTAGCAGCGCGCCCGACCTGGCGTCCCATAGCTTGATCGTCCTATCGTGAGATGCCGACGCTAGTGTCCTGCCGTCCGGCGAGGAGGACACGGCCGCGACATCACCCGAATGGTCCGTAAGCGTCTGGAGCTCCGCGCCCGAACCGGCGTCCCAAAGCTTAACGGTCCCGTCGTCAGATGCCGATGCCAGCGTCCAACCGTCCGGCGCGAAGGCCACAGCCCGAACATTGTCCGAATGGCCCTTAAGCGTCTGCAGCAGCGAGCCCGACCCTCCGTCCCATAGCCTGACCATCCTGTCGCGCGATGCCGACGCCAGCGTCCTGTCACCCGGCGAGAAGGCCACGGCCCTGACCCAATTAGAATGGCCCTTGAGCTTCCGCAGCAGCACGCCCGACCCGCCGTCCCATAGCCTGACCGTCCTGTCGTCAGATGCCGACGCTAGAGTCCTGCTGTCTAGCGAGAAGGCCACGGCATTAACCGAGCCCCATTGGCCCTTGAGAGTCTGCTTACTATGGTCTCTGCCTTGCTTCAAGTCCAGTAAGAGGTCATGTATCGAGGGCATTGTGACTATAACCCTTTCTAGTGTCCTGAGACGTGATCAACTCAACCACTAGTGTTACCGAGAGGGTTGGACGGCTACAGCGGCCTTAGCGATGTATATTTTAAAGATCGTGTTGTTGGTGGAACTTAGAAGATAGGGTCGACCCGACATTGATACGTTGACTGACAAACCGCCTTGCTCTGAGCCTCTGACTCATTTTCTTCTTATTGGCGTCACGTGGCTGACGAGTCTCTCAGTCGAATTTGTGTTCGTACAGTCCTGTTACAGCTCAGCAAGATTTCGGTCTGACCAAAGCAGAATATAGGACTGTCGAGTTCTATAGAGAATCAGAAGCATTCGAAGAAAGCGGTATCATTTTATCCCATTTGTTAGAGATTGTTGTTTTACCTACATATAATGGTGAATCTCAAAATTTGGCAAATCTACAGACAGCCAGACTGATTTTGGACGCATGTAGTAATTCCTCCGAGAACCTTGGAATGGTTAATTGACCAATACTGAACTTTCATACAATAGATAGCTTAGGCGAGTTCAAATACATACATAGTTCGATTGGTCTAACTTCGTAGGTACTAGCTTCGGCAAAAAAATTCCTTGGCAAACTATTGAAAAGAAGTTTTGCGGTGCTAGGCGGAAGCCGATTTTGCTAATGACTGTATCATCGTTCTTGAAGGTTGCAAATTGCAAATCGCAAATCCAATTTTGATGTCTATGAAGTTGTTGTCACGTGGAGTGACAAACAGTTGTGGAGACGATTGAGAACTTTTGGCGAATCTTTCGTTGACATACCACTAACCACACAGCATTACAGTAGTTATGGCATCGGAATGATTTAAGGGCGAACCATCAAAATGCCATTCCATACTGCAGATCGGGAACCCATATCCTGATTCGGCTTCCTTAGACGCTGGAAGGAGATCTGTTGTGGATGATACGTGCCGAGAGACCAACTTGAAATTCTCCACTCCTCCACGTTTTCCCCAGAAACCGGTGGCTATCCATATCCGGGGACCGAATCGCATTGTCTCGAAGGTGGATCCATAGGATATTGTAAGCCCTCGGCGGCTCGGCCCCTCCATATGACCATCTGATATCGCGGGGTGCGGCTTACCTGATGGCTACTTTGCATGAATGTCTCTTTATACGAAGAGATGGCGAGGTTCAGGACCCAAATTCTTGTGGTGCCACGATCCTATCTCGCTTTCCGAACTCGCCTACAAATCTTTGAGTTGTATCATTCTTATTTACAAGCCCTTCGGTGCATTTGAACCGAAAACAACCGGGTGAAAGAGTAAATTCTTCTCTAGCGTGCTACATGGACAGAGTTCCGTCTTTCCCGTCTTACCGAGTTAAGGTATTGTGCGTCTTCGGCCTCCAATCAGAATGGTCTCCCCTCAGTCTGACTGGAAACCTTTAGATATATTTCTGCCATGAGACTTTTCCTTCTTCAATTGGGTTTGCAAGAGTTATTTCCAAGTCAATAGGATTGTATTCTGCATTTCCGCGCTAGAAGTCCGTTGTTTGCAATGTCATATCAGTCCCGTCGGTACCATACCCAATAACTCGCAGGTAAACCATGGATACAACCATTACAAGTTTACCGAAGTCTGTAGAGGACCAAGGAGCGATCCTTACCAAGCTCCGCAGTCGAGATTCTACCGCACCTCCTATCGATCCCGAGAAACCGTCCACCCAAGAGAGCAACACAAGTACCCTTGACAAGTTCGACGGCATCCAAGGCAAAGACCTCGAAGCAGGATACGGGGAATTCTGTCCACAGAAAGAAGCCAAACCCACCGAAACACGCATTGAACGCTTGTCAATATCCCCTTCAGACGATGATACCCCCGACAACCCGAACCTGGTGGCATGGGACGGGGTAGACGATCCGCAAAACCCAATGAACTGGCCTAACTCTCGGCGTTGGAGCCACATCGGCATCGTCAGCGCTCTCACGTTCTTTGTTGGGCTCTGTTCGTCAATGTTCGCCCCCGGCGTCCCGCAACTGATGCGGCAATTCGACTCCACCAACGAAGCGCTCGGATCATTCGTGGTGACCGTGTTCGTCCTTGGCCTCGCTGCAGGGCCCGTTGTCTTTGCCCCTCTGTCGGAGTTGAAAGGACGGTATATTGTGCAGCATATTGGGACAGTGGGGTTCACCGCATTCACGATTGCGTGTGCATTGGCACCCAATATGGAGGGCCTGATTGTTATAAGGTTATTTCAAGGGATCTTCGGGTCGGTGGGGATCACCAATGGAGGAGCAATCATCTCCGACATTGTCAAACAGGAGGAAAGAGGCGTGGCGCTCAGCATGTATTCGTATGGCGTGCTCTTCGGACCTATTATTGGCCCCATCGCTGGAGGTTTCCTGAACACCGCCAAGGGATGGCGCTGGGTGTTCTGGGTTCTCAGTATATGCGTAAGCTCACCATACCTCTCAAACAACGAATCCTCGAATCTGATTTACCGTAGCTGGGCGTCATCACCTGTCTCTCCTTCCTGATTTGGAGAGAATCCTACGAACCATTTCTCCTCCGCAAAAAAGCCGCCAGGTTACGGCAAGAGACAGGCAACCTAGCCCTCCGCTCGGAGTACGACTCCGATCTCCCTCCCCGCGTCCACTTCGCAAGGGGGATCGCCCGAGCGATATGCATGCTCATTTTCTCACCCGTCGTCCTCTCTCTCTCCATCTACACCGGCCTCGTATACGCGTACTTCTACCTCCTATTCACCACGTTCACGTCCATCTTCTCCGGCATCTACAACTTCAGTACTGACATCGTCGGCCTTTCGTTCGTCGGCGTCGGTGTCGGTTTCCTCATTGGCCAGATCGCCTTCTCGAACATCAGCGACCGATTGTTGAAAAGTCTCGCGGCGAAGCGCGGGGGCGGATTCAAGCCGGAATATCGCATGCCGCCGTGCCTGATTGGCGCTGTATGTATTCCCATCGGTCTCTTCTGGTACGGGTGGGCAGCCCAAGCACGTGCACATTGGATCGTGCCGCTCATTGGAACTTCATTTGTAGGACTGGGAAATTCGATCATCTTCGTAAGTGGAACCCCAGCTCACGAATCCCCTACCCACGGTAGACGCTTCGTTCTCAACTCTTCTAACCCTTGCAGATGAGCATCACCACTTATACCATTGACGCATATGGCATGTATTCCGCCTCTGCACTCGCAGCAAACACGGTAACCCGATCCATCATGGCTGCCGTTCTCCCGCTCGCCGCACCCCCCATGTACGCGGCGCTTGGTATCGGGTGGGGCAATTCCCTGCTCGCATTTTTGGCGATAGCCATGATGCCAGTACCGTGGCTGCTGTTCAAATATGGCGAGCGGTTACGGAGGGTGAATGTCGAGAAGTTCACGTACATTTGATGTGGCATCGGGGGGTAGATTTTGTGAGAGACGACGGGCAGATTCCGTGTCGTTAGATCACGTATCATGATGGATGATGGGTTATGATATAGGAATATAGAAAGGTACACGCAAAATGCAATGGCGTCGAGGGGGGGAATGTCTTTTTACTAGGTATAATGTGTCTCCCGGCGGTATTGAACTTTCAACGGTACATACCCTCGAGAAGGACTAGCAGCTGGGAAACGAGGATGGAGGGAGGTATCGTATTTCAAGAACAAAATACATGAGAAGACCTATTCAAGAAGCGTGCCCGTTCCTCGTTTCTAATTATGTTTCCCCTGGGTCTATCGCAGGCCTCCCTCCACGATGGGGCTCTGACGGTTGATGACGCCACCTTGACTACCTATTGACCTACCTCTCTACTCAATAATCCTTACAGTACGATTCGGGCAGGATGGATGGTATGCTAGCTCCTAACCACCGCAGTCTGCGTTCGGTCTCATCCTGCTATACTCAGAGCTATCAGTCCCACAGGACCATCTTCTTCAGTTCGACGAACGTATGTTGAGCCGTGCGAAGACCACCAGCCCTACGAATTCGTCGTTGAGAGACCAACTCCTCTCTCATAAGCATTTCCAGCTGAAGAGACCATCCGAGGACCTTGAATTGCATTTGATTTTGCAGACTCTTGGGCGTCCAAACCTAAGAGACCTTTATAGAAGATGTTAAAGCCGGGAGGATCGAGCATCCAGTGTGGAGGTAGATGGTTAAAACCGGGGGGATTATGGCAGTCAAGCGTAGACAGCCCACCTAGTACACACGTATTGCATGTAGATACCGAGTATTGATAGAAACTGTAAACAATGAAATGTGATATTTTGGAAATGGGTTGAATATAAAATATATTGGCAGCGTTGGCTCTTTGAATCGTTTGTGTTATGACTGAAACTTCCGGGAGCAGACCATGTAGTAAATTAGGACCTTATATAACTTCATCATGAAGATAACGGGGCTAATATGGGGCAAGCGTACACATTACCAGTAAGTATTCAATAAGCCGAGACGAAACTACGGCAAAGTGCACTCTTACTGTCGGCCATGATCGAATTGCCGTTGCCTTCGCAGAGAGTTCACGATCGAACGATGATGGCGTGACCCAAGTAAGTTCCATCGCCCGCCTCCGGCCCCGTTACCAATCACCAGTCACATCCCGTCGCATCAGATCCGTCTTCAAATAGCATCATTCCGTGCATTGAAATATCGTATTTGATTTCATTGTTCTTGATGGAAGATGATGTACCGAAGCCACCCATATCTTTTCCAAGAAAAAAGTATGTACACAAATTTCGAAACCGCGCCCCGACTCCGCCAAAGATTGAGCGAAGTGTTACGAAAACGGGAGAAAATAATTAGCGCGTCTCGCAACGAGCATTACGGAAGGTGTTCGTCATTTTTCTTTCCCTGGACGAGCATTCTGAATGATCAGCTGCTAACGTCGCCCACTACACCCGTGCGCAGGCGGGAATCTGACCATTTCCATTTCAAGCCGCCGCAGCGGACGCACCCTCCGTTACCCTCTCGACCTCGATCTTTGGCATCGCTGCTCCCGTGCCACCTAGATCCGACACCTTGGCGTTGGGGTTCTTGGAGTAATAATTCGAGATGGCAGACTTGATGGCGTCTTCGGCGAGCATGGAGCAATGAACTGCATGCAAATCAGCCTTCATCCAGACAAAAGAACTTCCTCATTCCTCGAGGCCCATAAAAACCCCGTCCTCGAGGTTCCGAATGGAAAATTAGTTACTTACGCTTCACAGGCGGCAAACACAACTCCTTCGCAATCTCCGTATTCTGGATCTTTGCCGCGTCCTCTAGCGTCATGCCACGCACCAGCTCCGTCAGATAGCTGCTCGACGCGATGGCCGAACCGCAGCCGAACGTCTTGAATTTCACCTCCGAGATGGTGTTGTCCGCGGGGTCGACGCGGATCTGCAGCTTCATCACGTCGCCGCACGCCGGGGCGCCGACCAGGCCGGTGCCGACATCGGCGTCGTTCTTCGGCATCGATCCGACGTTGCGGGGGCGGCTGTAGTGGTCGAGGAGTGATGGGGGGGTTAGCGGAGCGTTCGTGATAGAGAATATAAAAAAAGATGGGAACCATTCAAAGTTGATCTCCAGGGGGTTTTGATGGATGCTTGATGGTGTCGAGGGTCAAAGGGTACACTTATCTTTCTCATGATATGACCGCCGTGACTCGATCATCGGCGCCGCAGCAGCGACGCGATGTGTCGAGGAGATGGATGGACGAGCGGTGGAGAGAAGGGCGCCGGCCCGCTTCGGGGCGACGGCGAGGGCTCTGCGCATCATGGCGCCGTGTAGGTATGCGTGGACCGGGTTCGATGAGCGATGGGATCGGTAACTATTCGTGGGGTGAATTGAATTTCGTCGTGGTCGGGAGGTGTAGGTGGTGATGGAGGTGGTGATGTAGGATATCAAAGTGATGTTTGAGGTTGGGTGGTGGAAAAAGGTGAATGGGCGGATTACCTCATGAGCCTTGGCTGGAGTGACTGGACGCAGTTTCTGTGGCGAATCACCCCGCCGAATTACGTTTTAGTGGGGACATTCGCGTCACGTGGATACTGGATTGGTGTTTATCGCCGACTCGGCAGATCCTATCACCGAGGTTTAGCGGAGTGTCCGCGGAGGTGGTATTCCTTTGTATACAGATATCACTGCGTGCCTGGTGTCCATGTCCTTTGTACTCGAGGCATCCACCCATGTTTTCAATGGCCCTGGTGGATATACATGTACGACAATCCGAAAGGAGGTTGGCCCTCATCGGCTCCTCATGATGCATGTCTATCGGAAGACAACCCCGAGCGAACGGTCTGTCCCGTGCTCTAAGCCTAAACTCCATGAATGCGCTATTGATGTCATGCTATGCAATCGAAGCGTCCCGTGCTTAAACCCTCCGTAAGAAATAGACGTATGCAAACTTCTTCATCTCATCCGCGTCGACCGCCTGCGCGACCTTCTCATCATTGAAAAGCACCCAAGCGGACTGCGACCCTTCCGGAAGCGCTTTCTTCACGAAAGCTACGTAATGTCTGATATACTCCGTTAGCGAAATTTCATCGATGGAAATTTGTATGGCGACATCACGTACCCAGCGTGGATCGAAGACCCCTTGTGGCAGACAATCGACTCCAGCTTAAAGTTCGCGGGCGTCTCTGCACTGCCAGCGAGTGGCTTGTCACCCGTCGGTGCATTCTCCTCTGCAACCTCGTCCAATACACCGGGGTCATCGAGGTGGGAAAATGCCCATTCGGCGGCGAGATTCACATCGCCGTTGGTCTCCTTCAACGCCTTCTTAGCAAGCGGCCCTTCAACACCGAGTGCCGCCAACATCTCCACCGAGGCGGGATCGGCGGCGGGGCTGGATGAATTGCCGCCGACGTTCAACGGCTGGTTGATCGCGTCGTCTTCCATGTGTTCCATCAGCCAATTCAGCGCGGCTTCGGCGTTCGTGTTCCCGGTGGCGTGCAGCGCGTGTTCGCATTGAACACGCGGGAAGCCCATCGTTTCGAGCACGGTTAATGCTTCTTCGTTAGGGACGAATTTCGGGGTCCTGTCGGCATCTTCGGGTAGGAGCTCTTCGCCGGGCTGGAGTCCTGGGGATAGGTATTGGTCGAGCGTGATGGCCTCGTCCTCGACGATAACGGGGACGTCGTGCTTCGTGGGAACCCAGTTGACGAGACCGAACCGCCGAGCGTTGATCGCCAGCGTGGTTGGGAGGGTTTTGAAGAGGGATTGTTTGGTGAAGCCGTCCTTGCTCTGGCAGGCAGGGCAGGTTAATTCGACGGTTTCAGGGGCGGTGAACAGATCGAGGCACTCTTTCAGAGTAACCGGCTCATAGGTCTCCTTATCTTCGGATGAGGCGTTCGCTTCTCGGGGGACTTTTCGTATCGGTACCGGAATCGAAATGTTCTCTTGCTCGTCGACCTTATATCGCACCTTCTTGCATGCATTGCATTGAAGCTTCTGCTCCATCGCGAATCGGAAAATATCCACGGGATTCCGAAGCGGAGCATCGTGTTTCGATTTGCCGATCATCTCAAACAGGTGGAGAAGGTATTCGAACGAATCTTGCTGCCTCATCGTGGAGAACTCTTCGTGTCCTTTCCCAACCAGGGATTTGAACATGGCTGGGGCGAGCCCTTTCTGCCAGGTCACTTCCTCGGACCCCTCCGGTACTTTGACATCCTTGTCTGGGTTCGAGTATCGGCCGGAAAGCAAGCCGTCTGCGACCTTTCTCATTTGAGTCTCGAAGTCTTCGGCGGGTTTCGAGGTCGATGTCGGTCCCGATACCTGATTGAAGTACCGCTCCTGAAACTCCGGCATGGCGAACAACGCCTGCAACGAGCTGTTCATATAACAGCTGTTTCCCAGGTTCTTCAGCCCCGTGAACCCCTTCCCAAACACCGGCTTGATCTCCTTCCCATCCTCGGTTGTCATCGAGAACTCCCACCGCAAATTCTGCTCAATCTGCATCTCCGTCAGGCTCTTCTCCGTCTTCTGTCGATCCGCAATGTTGATCCCCCAGTGCGCCAGATGCTCCGTGAGCTTCGGGTCTTTCCGCTCGTCGTCACACGCATAGCAGTAGATGTCTGCCGTCCCGTCCGCCGTCAGCGACCCCAGCTTGACCGCCACTGCATGCTTCGTCGCATCCGTGTGCGCGAGCCCGTGCGAGTTCCCACCCCCGCCTCCAAACTGCGCGCGTCCGCACCCCAGATTGCCGCACGTTAAGCACAGCCAGAGGTTCTCGTTCAGTTCGCACATCGAGCAGTGCCCCAGATCCTGCGAATCGATCGCCCGCGGCGGTTCCTGCTCTAGGAATGCCGTATGGTCACAGATCGTCAGCTCCTGCTCCCACGCCTTCACTTCCTCCTGCTTCGCGAACGTATTGGCCCTCAACACCGCGTTCACCACCTCCACCAGCGCCCCCTGCGAGCCATCCACATTCTCCACCCTGCACTCCAGGCACCTCACCTGCGTTGCCGTGTCATACCGATCCGCCTCCGTCTCCGCCGAGATGGCAAGCTTGGTGAGCTTCTGCGGCGGCTCGTCGCGGTCGACGACTTTCCTCGTCCGTTTGATATTGAGGACTAGGGGGTGCTTGGACGTCTCATAGTGGAGTTTGTTGTGTTGCCGGTCGCCTGCACAGCCGCCGTTGTAGCAGGATAGGCAGACGTCGAGCCCGGCGGGGTCGTCGATACTGTCGAAGCAGATGGTGCAATCTTCGCGATAGACGGATTCGCTGGGGCGAGGAGGACGGAGGGAGGAGGAGGAGGCATGAGGGCATGCCATTTTGGGTTGACTGGAATTGGAAAGGAAATGGGTGTCTGGTAGGTTGTTTGACGGATTTTCTAGAATGTATTGTTTCCGGAAGCTTCAGTTTGTTTTGAGTGATCTCATAAGTTACATGTATGGGTTGGGTGGGGTAGCGGGGTGAGGCGCCGAGGCTACAAGGCAACGTCACATTCTGATAGATTCAAATCTGCTTGTTTTTCTTGTCCAGTCCCGCAATGTGAACTCAATGCGAACTCAATGCAAACGGTTCTTTCAAATATCAAACTTTTTATTATTAAGTATCCAATATTTTCATGGTATCTAACGGATGAAATCTAAGATGTATCTAAGACTCGTATCTAAGGAGTCTTCTATCGCTCCCAGATCGACCAAAACCGCTGAAAGGGATAAGAGTGCTTCATCAAGCAAATTATTATAAGATGCCCTCCAAAAGTTGCGTGGAAAGGTATCTTCTTCAAGTCGCCACTATACTCCAGAATATGCATTTCCTTTATTTCTTGACCTCCTCCTCTGCAGGCTCGCCGGCATAGGCAAACCTGGACTTCGTCCTGACCTTCGCTCCTCTGTAGTAGAAGAAGAAGGGGATGATACAACATGCACAGCCCAGGAATGCCAGGAGGGTGGTCGCCCACTGGTATCCCATACCAGCGTACATTTGATTGGTGAAGAGCACTACAGCAGCACCGCAGAATGATCGGATCAACGTCTTTGCGGCCATGGCGCTGGCAGCCTGGTGGGTATACGAATCAACTGGAGCATTGTTAGCATCGTTCAACACGATCATCGTTTCAGTACACTTACCAAGATAATTGTTCGCAGAGTTGTACAGGAAGATGAAGCCGAATCCGACAGGGAGCCCAGCTAGACATGGTCCCACCCAGGTCAATCGCGGATATGAAGTCCAGGCGAAGATGAAGAGGCCGATTGGAATGAACCAGCAAGACAACATCATGGGAATCAACCGGACCTCCGGGGGAGGCCTGTTGTTGTGCTTCCGGCACAACTTGATGTAGTGCTTGTTGACGAGGGGGCTCATCGCCGCGCTGAACATGACACCCGCTGCCAGTGGAATGAACATCAGACCTGTCTGCCATGGTTCCCAACCCTTACCCTCTTCGAAGACAATGGGGTATGCCACGAAGAAGACGTAGAGGAGCGAGTACAAGAGGGACATGTATAACGAGATGAACAGGACGATCGGTTCGAGGAAGAGCAGTTGCAGAGGCCGGATGAGGAAGATCCGCATCTGCTGGGAGAATGGTCGCGTGTCCAAATCCTGCTCGGTGACATATTTGTTGTCCCCCGTTTCCTTCCGCAGCTTCTTCGCTCTCTTTTTGAGCAACGCCGGGGTATATGTTTCGGGGACGAAGAAGGCCATGACGATCCAAATCGCGCCGGTAATGATCAGCTGGATGTAGTACAACCATCTCCATCCGAGCGGGACGAGGAATCCACCGATCAGCGGACCGATCGCAGGGCCAATGAACGGAGCAGCAGAGAAGAAAGCCATCGGGACGCCCCGTTCCTCCGCCTTCCAGATGTCGGCAAGCGTCCCGGCGACCAGTGTCATGGGAGCCGAGATCGCAATACCGCCGAGCGCACGTCCAACCAGCAGGGTTTCGATGTTCTTCGCCACTGCGCAGGGGATGATGAATATGACAGACAAGCCGAGCGTCACCGTGTATACAGGCCACCGTCCCAGCTGCTCGCTCAGCGGCGCGAAAGCCAGCGGCCCCACACCGAACCCAACGACGAACAACGAGATGGCGAGCAGCGACACGGTGGAACTGACGCCGAACTCCTTTTGGGGGCCCTTGACGTCCGCTGTGATGACGGAGCTGTCCAACGCGACCACGAACGCCGAGAGCGCCACCGCCATCGTCACCCACCACTTCTTCCATTTCGGCCAGTTCTTCGGGTTCTCGGGGTCGCCGACCTTCCAGGTGACGAGCTCGTATCGTTCGATCTGCCCTGTTGCTTGGGATCGCACTTCTTTCAGCATGTGGCCCGCAGCCGTTTCTTCGGTGTACTCAGTGATGTTGGCAGTGTCGTTGAGGACTCGTGATGGGAGGTTGAGGAGGTCGCCGCCGTCGGGGTCATCCATTGGACGGTGGACGACATTGGTGGCTACCGAGCGGATTGGTTCGAGGTGAGGGTCGTGATGTGTGGTGGTGGTGGGGGACACGGGGCGTGAGGCCTTCTCAAGGTCTGTGGTAGTCCAAGACTCCGTATCAGATGAATGATTCTTGGAATCCATGGTGAGGAAACCCAAAGCTGCTAGTGTGTGACGATCCTCTAGAATAATTGAATGGAACTAGATGTAGCTGGAGGACATATCGGTACCCACGAAGGGACGCCACATAATATATATACTCCATGCTGCAGTTCTTTCGGAGAGAGTCGTAGATTGTTCGGAAGGGAATTTGCCGACTGTAACCTTATATTGAATGGAGAAGTGGAGGCTATTTGGAAACCCTTTGCCACCTTCTCATGCTACAATCGTAAAAGGGATCTCCCGACTTTCGGTCCCAACCAGCGCCAGCCTTACAAGATACATGAACACCGCGACCGAGACCTTCGTCTTCTAGCATTTCCCTCCGAGATTCCCAATCGGTTAATAGACCTCGATACATTCAAACAATTGCAATTGATTAGTGTTGACCATGATAAATTCCCAATTCCTTACCTACCTGTTGGGCCAAACTATGACACCAACAAATGAAGTCATGGAGTCCGGTGCGTATCCCCGAACCTGCCCCGAAAATCCGAGCTATACCCATCCCAATCCCGAGCCTAGAAATTTCCACGCGACGCTGCCGTCGTTCCGATTTTCAATGGAACATCTTAAGTCAAAATATCTGTCAAATACATAACCGCGACCCCGTGCGTGATGATTCTGGTGAACAGGTTTTATCGATGCGGTCGAGATCCGACCCGGGGCTGGAAATGCGGAAGCAGTCCGCGACTACGCGAGCATCCCTACCGTGGAATCCGACGTCAACAGATCAAAGATTCGTTCATCATGGGAAGCTTTCATTAACACGGTCCATTTTGGGTGGCTTTGGGATGATATGGAAGCTTCGATGTTGAGAATAGTGTCCTCTCTTCTGGCCTTAGATGCACTTATGGTACCGGGAGAGGGGTCTCAGGACTCAGGAGTAATCCTATTATTGTCTCTGTAAATCACGGCGAGTGCTGCTTTAATCATCGGGCATCACAACCCAAGGACCAGGGCGAAATCCTGCTTCTCTCTGTACCTTTTCCTAGACTGGTCCACCATGATATCAACCTGATGCCTAGCTGCTTCAGCCTCTCGGTTCTGGCGCTCTTGATCTTCTTTAGCTCGCCTTAGGTCGGCAGCCGCCGCGTCCATAAACTGCTGCAGCTCATACGCCGCGTGACAGCCGCGCTCTCGGGCTTTGCGGTTATGCATCCTCGCCTTGACATGTTGGATTTGAGCGCTCAACTTGTGCACCAGCGATTCCAGTTCGCCGGTTGGGAATAGCTTGGTAAGGTTTGGCCGAGACCGCTCGTCTATATCCTCCGAGATGTGCCGAACATTCAGAGCCTCCTCGAAATGTCCGCGGGCTTCAGTGAGCTTTGAAAGCACGATACCGAGACGTTCTTCGGTCTCCTTGGGTGCCATTCGATCGAAGCTGCAAATTCCATTGAACACTTTTTGCATCTCAACAAGGTAGGAACTTGGGCTTTGTCCTAGCTGATTGCCCGGAGCGGCTCGCTGCTCCTTAGCCACTGAAGATCGGCAGAAATCCTTCACATATGCCAATGTAAGTTTGGAGTCTGACAGCGCTAGGTGCAGCAAAATGCGCCAATGGCTCACGTGAAACGTCGTGGGCATAGGCAGTGAGCACGCCTGGTGGAGTGCAGCAGCAACAACGTACACGCCGCAATCAGTATGGCTATTCTGCCGTGGACCCTACCGTTGGTGAGCTCGGTCGAGTCAAGTGCAGGTTACGCAAGACTAACCTTGAGTTCTTCCACCGTCCAACCTTGACTCGTCCAATCGTGACCGATTGCAACGACCAGCTTGACGGCTAGTCGCTTCATCCCCTCTACCATGTTACGATCATGTAACGGATCGTAAACGGTTGCCTCGCATTTTTCGACGTTAAAAAAGATGAGAATCCAATGCCCTGGCACATAGAGAGGGAAGCATGCTTTACGCTGCTGGGGCTTCCAGGTATAGCTGACATTTAGGCGCCAAAGTTCGGGATCCATGGGTAGTGACGGCATCGTTATTAGGCGGACTTCTTCGGGCAGGAACGTCCGTAGCACGACATTCATGATATCGTCGTTTAAGAGGCAACCCGGCCTTAGTAGGTCGAAGACGCTAGGAGACATCTGAGCTTCTCCTGCATTAGTGACCTGCCAGTTGCCCGCCATTGATCCGTTCGGAGCTCCCAACCCCTCCGCGGAGCCGATAGAAGGACCTCGTCGGGATGTATCTGAAGCGGAGGGCGGACGTGTTGGCGGTATAATCTTCGAGGCTATCTGTTGGTCCGGCTCACTGTCGCTTAGGTTGAATGGAACCTCGCTGTAACTTTCGTCATTGGGATGAAGTCCAACGAGAGCGTCACGTCCTGGTACATTCCGCAGCTGGTTGCGAGGACGCTCCACGACAGTATTTGTGCTCTCCACATCGTTATAACCAATCCTCTGCCTCTTATGCGGACGATGTAAGTCGACCCTACGCGGGTCGAGCGGAAAAGTGTTGGAACCGCCTGCCCGAGTGTTGGTCATGCGAGGGCTAAGTGGGAACGTGTAACTATGACTTACCTGCATCCGTAGCGAAGTAATCTCCCGATACCTTTGTGCTGTCTCCGTCACTCCACGATTCAGGTTCTTCAACTCCCGGCGTCTCCTCGATGCTGTAATACCCTGCCTCAGAATTCTTTTTGGGATCCGCATCACGCCGGATCGCTCTTCCTCCGTGGCCCGTGGCCTCGTCTTGAGTCTTTCCATTCCTCTCGTCGACCATCGGGGTATCTTTCGCTGAACGTGCACGGCGTCTGCTAGGACTGCGTCCGATGATCTCTTGGAAAGCTTTCTCAAACTCCCATGGCTGCCAATTTTTGTGGATGCTCACACCCCTCCCACCCTTTCCCGCTTTCCGTTGCGTTCGGAAAGACTGGATGGTCTCATAGATCGTTCCCCACTCCTTATTCGTCGTTGTTATCAGTTCACAGAGGCATGTCATGATGTTCTGAGAAAATGCTATCTGCGGTTCGAAGTGGTCGAAGAGCTGATCCGAATCCAGTCCATAGGAGCTGTTCTTGATTTCTCTGAAATAAGGGCCGACCACTCCCAGTGTCGCCTCAACCATGCAGATATGGCGCCTGACACGGTCATCTTTGAGGCATCGTAGTAGGTCCACATGCTCGATCTTGGCTTTCTGTTTGGCTTCGGAAATCAGTGCAAAGACTCTTTCGAAGTGACCTTGGGCGTCGCCGCGGGCAGCCTCTTCTTCGAGACTCTTAATTAACTGCCTGAGACCTAAGGTCATCTGATTGTTCAGGAGATCTTCTACCTCCTGCAATAGTGTCATTGTGTCGGTGGCTGGCTCAGGTTCGGCACATATCCAGCAACGGGGACCATTACAGCGTGCACCAACTTAGTCCTCGGAAGTAGTGTATATTGACCCCGTAAGGTTTAGGTAGAAAGATTACTCCAGTTCATTAAGGGAACAGTATGAGGAAGGTCAGCAAACTAGGGATTGTAGAAGTGTAAACAAACTTAAGGTATGTATGAACTGCGGTTGAGGGTCTGACTTGGATACAAGGATAAGGTGGATCGTGAGATTACAACCAATGGGCACTTCTTCAGTATTTCCTCTACATTTCTCCAGTACTCCAAGCAAAGAAATGTGCACGTGACCTCACACGTACTTCATGAACACGGGTGAAGCTCCTTTCACACCCTGCTGTGCTCCATTCACACCCGTACCCCGCTCCATTTACACCCTACCTGGTCACATGACATACCAATCCCTTAGAATATCTGATGCAGATGGGCAAATATAA